>NC_073233.2:616500-918500 GCF_029281585.2 Gorilla gorilla gorilla | reverse complement strand
ATTTCCATGTTCATACAGATAGCGGTGTAGATATTTCCATGTTCATACAGATGGCGGTGTAGATATTTACATGTTCATACAGATGGCGGTGTAGATATTTCCATGTTCGTGCAGATGGCGGTGTAGATATTTCCATATTCATAGAGATGGCGGTGTAGATATTTCCATGTTTATGCAGATAGCAGTATAGGTATTTCCATGTTTATACAGATGGTGGTGTAGATATTTCCATGTTTATAGAGATGGCGGTTTAGATATTTCCATGTTTATAGAGATAATGGTGTAGTTATTTCCAAGTTTATAGAGACAGCGTTGTAGATATTTCCATGTTTATACAGATAGCGATGCGGATATTTCCATGTTTTTACAGATAGTTGGGCAGATATTTCCATGTTTATACAGATAGCGGTGTAGATATTTCCATCTTAATACAGATGTCGGTGTAGATATGTCTATGTTCGTACAGATGGCGGTGTAGATATTTCCATGTTCATACAGATGGTGGTGTAGATATTTCGAAGTTTATACAGATAGCACTGTAGTTATTTCCATATTTATAGAGAAATCTGAGTAGATATTTCCATGTATATGCAGATAGTTGTGTAGATAGATCCATGTTCATGGAGATAGCGGTGTAGATATTTCCATGTTCATCCAGATTCCGGTGTAGATATATCCATGTTCATACAGATGCTGGTGTAGATATTTACATGTTTAAAGAGAAGGTGGTGTAGATATTTCCATGTTTATATAGAGGGCGGTTTAGATATTTCCATGTTCATACCGATGGCGGTGTATATATTTCCATGTTCATAGAGATGGCGGTGAAAATATTTCCAAGTTCATACAGATGGTGGTGTAGATATTTCCATATTCATACACATGGCGGTGTAGATATTTCCATGTTCATAGAGATGGCGGTGTAGATATTTCCATGTTCGTGTGGATGGTAGTGTAGATATTTCCATGTTCGTACAGGGGGTGGTGTAGATATTTCCATGTTTATACAGATAGTTGGGCAGAGATTTCCATGTTTATACAGATAGCGGTGTAGATATTTCCAAGTTTATACAGATAGCGGTGTAGATATTTCCCTGTTCAGTTAGCGGTGTAGATATTTCCATGTTTACACAGATAGCGGTGTAGTTATTTCCATGTTTATACAGATAGCGGTGAAGATATTTCCATGTTTACACAGATAGCGGTGTGGATATTTCCATCTTCATACAGCTAGCGGTGTAGATATTTCCATATTTATACTGATAGCGGTGCAGATATTTCCATGTTTATACAGATAGCGGTGTAGATATTTCCATGTTTATACAGGTAGCGATGTAGATATTTTCAAGTTTATAGAGATAGCGGTGTAAATATTTCCATGTTTATACAGATAGCGGTGTAGATATTTCCATCTTAATACAGATGGCGTTGTAGATATTTCCTTGTTCATACAGATGTCGGTGCAGATATTCCCATGTTCCTACAGATGGCGGTGTAGATATTTCCATGTTTATAGCGATGGAGGTGGACATATTTCCATGTTTATTCAGATAGCGGTGTAGATATTTCCATCTTTATACAGATAGCGGTGTAGATATTTCCACGTTTATACAGATGTCGGTATAGATATTTCCATGTTTATAGAGATGGCGGTGTAGATATTTCTACGTTTATACAGATGGCAGTGTAGATGCTTCCTTCTTTATATACATAGCGGTGTAGATATCTCCATGTTCATACAGATGGCGGTTTAGATATTTCCATCTTTATAGAGATGGCGGTATAGCTATTTCCATGTTTATAGAGATGGCGGTGTAGATATTTTCATGTTCCTACAGATGACGGTGTAGATATTTCCATGTTTATAGATATGGCGGTGTAGATATTTCCACGTTTACAGAGATAGTGGTGTAGGTATTTCCAAGTTTACAGAGATAGTGGTGTAGTTATTTCCAAGTTTATAGAGATAGCGGTGTAGATATTTCCATATTTATACAGAGAGCGGTGTAGTTATTTCCATGTTTATTCACAGAGCAGTGTAGATATTTACATGTTTGTAGAAATGGCGGTCTAGATATTTCCTTGTTCATACTGATAGCGGTGTAGATATTTCCATACTTATAGACATAGCAGTGTAGATATTTCCATTTTTATACAAATAGCAGTGTGAATATTTCCAAGTTCATACAGACAGCGGTGTAGATATTTCCAACTTTATAGATATGGCAGTGTAGATATTTCCATGTTCATACGGTTGGCAGTGTAGATATTTCCATGTTTATACAGATGGCGGTGTAGATAATTCCATGTTTATACAGATGGCGGTGTAGGTATTTCCATGTTTACACAGATAGCGGTGTAAATATTTACATGTTCATAGAGATAGCGGTGTAGTTATTTCCATGTTTATACAGAGAGCGGTGAAGACATTTCCATGTTTACACAGCTAGCGGTGCGGATATTTCCATGTTTATGCAAATAGCGGTGCAGATATTTCCATGTTTATACAGATAGCGGTGCAGATATTTCCATGTTTATACAGATAGCCGTGTAGATATTTCCATGTTTACAGATGGCGGTGTAGATATTTGCATCTTAATACAGATGGCGGTGTAGATATTTCCATGTTCATACAGATTGCGGTGTAGATATTTACATGTTCATACAGATAGCGGTGTAGATATTTCCATGTTCATAGAGATGGCGGTGTAGATATTTCCATGTTCATAGAGATTGCGGTGTAGATATTTCCATGTTCAAACCAATAGCGGTGTAGATATTTCCATGTTCATACAGTTAGCGGTGTAGATATTTCCATGTTCATACAGATGGCGGTGTGGATATTTACATGTTCATACAGATGGCGGTGTAGATATTTCCATGTTCGTACGAATGGCAGTGTAGATATTTCCATGTTCATACAGGTGGCGGTGTAGATATTTCCATGTTTATACAGATAGCAGTGTAGTTATTTCCATGTTTATAGAGATAGCAGTGTGGATATTTCCATTGATATACAGATAGCTGTGTAGGTATTTGCATGTTCATACAGATAGCGGTGTAGATATTTCCATGTTCGTACAGATAGCAGTGTACATATTTCCATGTTCATACAGATAGCGGTGTAGATATTTCCATGTTCATACAGATGGCGGTGTAGATATTTCCATGTTCATACAGATAGCGGTGTAGATATTTCAATGTTCATACAGATAGCGGTGTAGATTTTTCCATGTTCATACCAATAGCGGTGTAGGTATTTCCATGTTCATACAGTTAGCGGTGTAGATATTTCCATGTTCATACAGATGGTGGTGTAGATATTTACATGTTCATACAGATGGCGGTGAAGATATTTACATGTTCATACAGATGGCGGTGTAGATATTTCCATGTTCATACGGATGGCAGTGTAGATATTTCCATGTTCATACAGGTGGCGGTGTAGGTATTTCCATGTTTATACAGATAGCAGTGTAGTTATTTCCATGTTAATAGAGATAGCTGTGTAGATATTTCCATTGATATACAGATAGCTGTGTAGATATTTGCATGTTCATACAGATAGTGGTGTAGTTATTTCCATGTTCGTACAGATAGCGGTGTAGTTATTTCCATGTTCATACAGAAGACGGTGTAGATATTTCTATGTTCATAGAGATAACGGTGTAGATATTTCCTTGTTCATACAGACAGCGGTGTAGATATTCCCATGTTCATACAGTTAGCGCTGTAGCTATTTCCATGTTCATACAGATGGCGGTGTAGATATTTACATGTTCATACAGATGGCGGTGTAGATATTTCCATGTTCATAGAGATGGCGGTGTAGATATTTCCATGTTTATGCAGATAGCGGTATAGATATTTCCATGTTTATGCAAATGGTGGTGTAGATATTTCCATGTTTATAGAGAAGGCGGTCTAGATATTTCCATGTTTACAGAGATAGTGGTGTAGTTATTTCCAAGTTTATAGAGACAGCATTGTAGATATTTAAATGTTTATGCAGATAGCGGTATAGATATTTCCATGTTTATACAAATGGTGGTGTAGATATTTCCATGTTTATAGAGATGGCGGTCTAGATATTTCCATGTTTACACAGATAGCGGTGTGGATATTTCCATGTTTATGCAGATAGCAGTGTAGATATTTCCATGTTTATACAGATAGCGGTGCGGATATTTCCATGTTTATTCAGATAGCGGTGTGGATATTTCCATGTTTATACAGATAGTTGGGCAGTTATTTCCATGTTTATACAGATAGCAGTGTAGACATTTCTATGTTTACACAGATAGCGGTGTAGATATTTCCATGTTCATACAGTTAGCGGTGTAGATATTTCCATGTTCATACAGATGGCGGTGTAGATATTTAGATGTTCATTCAGATGCCGGTATAGATATTTCAATGTTCGTACAAATGGCGGTGTAGATATTTCCATGTTCATAGAGATGGCGGTGTAGATATTTCTATGTTTATGCAGTTAGCGATATAGATATTTCCATGTTTATACAAATGGTGGTGTAGATATTTCCATGTTTATAGAGATGGCGGTCTAGATATTTCCATGTTTACAGAGATAGTGGTATAGTTATTTCCAATTTTATTGAGACAGCGGTGTAGATATTTCCATGTTTATACAGATAGCGGTGAAGTTATTTCCATGTTTATTCAGATAGCGGTGTAGATATTTCCATGTTCATAAAGATAGCGGTGTAGATATTTCCATGTTCATACAGATAGCGGTGTAGATATTTCCATGTTCATACAGATAACGGTGTAGATATTTCCATGTTCATACAGATAGTGGTGTAGATGTTTCCATGTTAATACAGTTAGCGGTGTAGATATTTCCATGTTCATACAGATGGCGGTGTAGATATTTCCATGTCCATACAGATAGCAGTGTAGATATTTACATGTTCAAACTGATGGCGGTGTAGATATTTCCATGTTCATACAGATGGCGGTGTAGATATTTCCATGTTCATACCGATGGCGGTGTAGATATTTACATGTTCAAACTGTAGGCAGTGTAGATATTTCCATGTTCATACAGGTTGCGGTGTAGATATTCCCATGTTTTTACAGATAGCTGTGTAGTTATTTCCATGTTTATAGAGATAGCAGTGTAGATATTTGCATGTTCATACAGATAGCGGTGTAGATATTTCCATGTCCATACAGATAGCAGTGTAGATATTTCCATGTTCATACACATAGCAGTGTAGATATTTCCATGTTCATACAGATAACGGTGTAGATATTTCCATGTTCATACAGATAGCGGTGTAGATATTTCCATGTTCACACAGATAGTGATGTAGGTATTTCCATGTTCATACAGTTAGCGATGTAGATATTTCCATGTTCATGCAGATAGCGGTGTAGATATTTCCATGTTCATCCAGATGCCGGTGTAGATATATCCATGTTCATACAGATGGCGTTGAAGATATTTCCATGTTCATACAGATGGCGGTGTAGATATTTCCATGTTCATACAAATGGCGGTGTAGATATTTCCATGTTCATACAGATGGCAGTGTAGATATTTCCGTGTTCATACAAATGGCGGTGTAGATATTTGCATGTTCATAGAGATGGCGGTGTAGATATTTCCATGTTTATACAGATAGCAATGTAGATATTTCCATGTTTATAGAGATAGCGGTGTAGATATTTCCATTCATATACACATAGCTGTGTAGATATTTCCATGTTCATACAGATAGCGGTGTAGATATTTCCATGTTCATACAGATAGCGGTGTAGATATTTCCATGTTCATACAGTAAGCGGTGTAGATATTTCCATGTTCATACAGATGGCGGTGTAGATATTTACATGTTCATACAGATGGCGGTGGAGATATTTCCATGTTTGTACGGATGGCAGTGTAGATATTTCCATGTTCATACAAGTGGCGGTGTGGATATTTCCATGTTCATACAGATAGCAGTGTAGTTATTTCCAAGTTTATAGAGAGAGCAGTGTAGATATTTCCATTGATATACAGATAGCTGTGTAGATACTTACATGTTCATACAGAAGGCGGTGTAGATATTTCCATGTTCGTACGAATGGCAGTGTAGATATTTCCATGTTCGTACAGTTGGCGGTGTAGATATTTCCATGTTTATACAGATAGCAGTGTAGTTATTTCCATGTTTATAGAGATAGCAATGTAGATATTTCCATTGATATACATATAGCTGTGTAGATGTTTGAAAGTTCATACTGATAGCGGTGTAGATATTTCCATGTTCGTACAGATAGCGGTGTAGATATTTCCATGTTCATACAGATAGCGGTGTAGATATTTCCATGTTCATACAGATAACGGTGTAGATATTTCCATGTTCATACAGATAGCGGTGTAGATATTTCCATGTTCATACTGTTTGCGGTGTAGATATTTCCATGTTCATACAGATGGCGGTGTAGATATTTACATATTCATACAGATGGCGGTGTAGATATTTCCATGTTCGTAGAGATGGCGGTGTAGATATTTCCATTTTCATAGAGATGGCGGTGTAGATATTTTCATGTTTATGCAGATAGCGGTATAGATATTTTCATGTTTATGCACATAGCGGTATAGATATTTCCATGTTTATACAGATGGTGGTGTAGATATTTCCATGTTTATAGAGATGGCGGTCTAGATATTTCCATGTTTATAGAGATACTGGTGTAGTTATTTCCAAGTTTATAGAGACGGCGTTGTAGATATTTCCATTTTTATACAGATAGCGGTGAAGATATTTCCATGTTTATACAGATAGCGGTGTAGATATTTCCATGTTTATACAGATAGCGGTGTAGATATTTCCATGTTTATAGAGATTGTGGTGTAGATAATTTCAATTTCATACAGATAGCAGTGTAGATATTTCCAAGTTCAAACAGATAGCGGTGTAGATATTTCCACGTTTATAGAGATGGCGGTGTAGATATTTCCATGTTCATACAGATGGCGGTGTAGATATTTACATGTTCATACAGATGGCCGTGTAGATATTTCCATGTTCGTACAGATGGCGGTGTAGATATTTCCATGTTCATAGAGATAGCGGAGTAGATATTTCCATGTTTATGCAGGTAGCGGTATAGATATTTCCGTGTTTATACAGATGGTGGTGTAGATATTTCCATGTTTATAGAGATGGCGGTCTAGATATTTCCATGTTTATACAGATAGCGCTGAAGATATTTCCATGTTTATACTGATAGCGGTGTAGATATTTCCATGTTTATACAGATAGCAGTGTAGATATTTTCATGTTTATAGAGATAGTGTTGTAGATAATTTCAATTTTATACCGAGAACAGTGTAGATATTTCCAAGTTCATACAGATAGCGGTGTAGATATTTCCACGTTTAAAGAGATTTCGGTGTAGATATTTCCATGTTCATACAGATGGCGGTGTAGATATTTCCATGTTTATAGAGATGGCGGTGTAGATATTTCCATGTTTATAGAGATGTCGGTGTAGTTATTTCCATGTTTACACAGATGGCGGTGTAGATATTTCCATGTTTACACAGATAGCGGTGTAGATATTTCAATTTTTACACAGATAGCGTTGTATATATTTCCATGTTTATGCAGACAGCGGTGTAGATATTTCCAACTTTATACAGATAGATGGGCAGATATTTCCATGTTTATACAGACATCGGTGTAGATATTTCCATCTTAATACAGATGGCGGTGTAGATATGTCCATGTTCGTACAGATGGCGGTGTAGATATTTTCATGTTCATACAGATGGTGGTGTAGATATTTCGAAGTTTATATAGATAGCGCTGTAGTTATTTCCATATTTATAGAGAAATCTGTGTAGATATTTCCATGTATATGCAGATAGCTGTGTAGATATTTCCATGTTCATCCAGATGCCGGTGTAGATATATCCATGTTCATACAGATGGCGGTGAAGATATTTCCATGTTCATACAGATGGTGTTGTAGATATTTCCATGTTCATACAAATGGCGGTGTAGATATTTCCATGTTCATAGAGATGGCGGTGTTGATATTTCCATGTTCATACAAGTAGTGGTGTAGATATTTCCATGATCATAGAGATGGCGGTGTAGATATTTCCATGTTTGTACAGATAGCAGTGTAGTTATTTCCATGTTTATAGAGATAGCAGTGTAGATATTTCCATTGATATACAGATAGCTGTGTAGATATTTGCATGTTCATACAGATAGCGGTGTAGATATTTCCATGTTCACACAGATAGCGGTGTAGATATTTCCATGTTCATACAGATAGCGGTGTAGATATTTCCATGTTCATACAGATAGCGGTGTAGATATTTCCATGTTCATGCAGATAGCGGTGTAGATATTTCCATGTCCATACAGTTAGCGGTGTAGATATTTCCATGCTCATACAGATGGCGGTGTAGATATTTCCAAGTTCGTACAGATGGCGGTGTAGATATTTCCATGTTCATAGAGATGGCGGTGTAGATATTTCCATGTTTATGCAGATAGCGGTGTAGATATTTCCATGTTAATACAGATGGTGGTGTAGATATTTCCGTGTTTATAGAGATGGCGGTCTAGATATTTCCATGTTTACAGAGATAGTGGTGTAGTTATTTCCAAGTTTATAGAGAAGCGTTGTAGATATTTCCATGTTTATACAGATAGCGGTGGAGATATTTCCATGTTTATACAGATAGCGGTGTAGATATTTCCGTGTTCATACAGATAGCAGTGTAGATATTTCCATGTTTATAGTGATAGTGGCGTAGATAATTTCAATTTTATACCAGGAGCAGTGTAGATATTTCCAAGTTCATACAGATAGCGGTGTAGATATTTCCACGTTGATAGAGATGTCGGTGTAGATATTTCCATGTTCATACTGATGGCGGTGTAGATATTTCCATGTTTATAGAGATGGCGGTGTAGATATTTTCATGTTTACACAGATGGCGGTGTAGATATTTCCATGTTTACACAGATAGCGTTGCAGACATTTCCATGTTTACACAGATAGCGGTGTGGATATTTCCATGTTTATGCAGATAGCGGTGTAGATATTTCCATGTTTATACAGATAGCGGTGCGGATATTTCCATGTTTATACAGATAGTTGGGCAGATATTTCCATGTTTATACAGATCGCGGTGTAGATATTTCCATCTTAATACAGATGGCAGTGTAGATATGTCCATGTTTGTACAGATGGCAGTGTAGATATTTCCATGTTCATATAGATGGCGGTGTAGATATTTCGAAGTTTATAGAGATAGCGCTGTAGTTTTTTCCATATTTATAGAGAAATCTGTGTAGATATTTCCATGTATATGCAGATAGCTGTGTAGATATTTCCATGTTCATGCAGATAGCGGTGTAGATATTTCCATGTTCATCCAGATGCCGGTGTAGATATATCCATGTTCATACAGATGGCGGTGAAGATATTTCCATGTTCATACAGATGGCAGTGTAGATATTTCCATGTTCATAGAAATGGTGGTGTAGATATTGCCATGTTCATACAGACGGCGGTGTAGATATTTCCGTGTTCATACAAATGGCCGTGTAGATATTTCCATGTTCATAGAGAAGGCGGTTTAGATATTTCCATGTTTATACAGATAGCAATGTAGATATTTCCATCTTTATAGAGATAGCGTTGTAGATATTTCCATTGATATACAGATAGCTGTGTAGATATTTGCATGTTCCTACAGATAGCGGTGTAGATATTTCCATGTTCATACAGATAGCGGTGTAGATATTTCCGTGTTCATACAGATAGCAGTGTAGATATTTCCATGTTTATAGTGATAGTGGCGTAGATAATTTCAATTTTATACCAGGAGCAGTGTAGATATTTCCAAGTTCATACAGATAGCGGTGTAGATATTTCCACGTTGATAGAGATGTCGGTGTAGATATTTCCATGTTCATACTGATGGCGGTGTAGATATTTCCATGTTTATAGAGATGGCGGTGTAGATATTTTCATGTTTACACAGATGGCGGTGTAGATATTTCCATGTTTACACAGATAGCGTTGCAGACATTTCCATGTTTACACAGATAGCGGTGTGGATATTTCCATGTTTATGCAGATAGCGGTGTAGATATTTCCATGTTTATACAGATAGCGGTGCGGATATTTCCATGTTTATACAGATAGTTGGGCAGATATTTCCATGTTTATACAGATCGCGGTGTAGATATTTCCATCTTAATACAGATGGCAGTGTAGATATGTCCATGTTTGTACAGATGGCAGTGTAGATATTTCCATGTTCATATAGATGGCGGTGTAGATATTTCGAAGTTTATAGAGATAGCGCTGTAGTTTTTTCCATATTTATAGAGAAATCTGTGTAGATATTTCCATGTATATGCAGATAGCTGTGTAGATATTTCCATGTTCATGCAGATAGCGGTGTAGATATTTCCATGTTCATCCAGATGCCGGTGTAGATATATCCATGTTCATACAGATGGCGGTGAAGATATTTCCATGTTCATACAGATGGCAGTGTAGATATTTCCATGTTCATAGAAATGGTGGTGTAGATATTGCCATGTTCATACAGACGGCGGAGTAGATATTTCCGTGTTCATACAAATGGCCGTGTAGATATTTCCATGTTCATAGAGAAGGCGGTTTAGATATTTCCATGTTTATACAGATAGCAATGTAGATATTTCCATCTTTATAGAGATAGCGGTGTAGATATTTCCATTGATATACAGATAGCTGTGTAGATATTTGCATGTTCCTACAGATAGCGGTGTAGATATTTCCATGTTCATACAGATAGCGGTGTAGATATTTCCATGTTCATACAGATAACGGTGTAGATATTTCCATGTTCATACAGATAGCGGTGTAGATATTTCCATGTTCATACAGATAGCGGTGTAGATATTTCCATGTTCATACAGTTAGCGGTGTAGATATTTCCATGTTCATACAGATGGCGGTGTAGATATTTACATTTTCATTCAGATAGCGGTGTAGATATTTCCATGTTCGTAGAGACGGCGGTGTAGATATTTCCATGTTCATCCAGATAACGGTGTAGATATTTCCATGTTCACACAGATAGCGGTGTTGATATTTGCATGTTCATACAGTTAGCGGAGTAGATATTTCCATGTTAATACAGATGGAAGTGTCGATATTTCCATGTTCATACAGATGGCGGTGTAGATATTTCCATGTTTATAGAGATGGCGGTGTAGATATTTTCATGTTTACACAGATGGCGGTGTAGATATTTCCATGTTTACACAGATAGCGGTGTAGACATTTCAATGTTTACACAGATAGCGTTGTATATATTTCCATGTTTATGCAGACAGCGGTGTGGATATTTCCATGTTTATGCAGATCGCGGTGTAGATATTTCCATCTTAATACAGATGGCGGTGTAGATATGTCCATGTTTGTACAGATGGAGGTGTAGATATTTCCATGTTCATACAGATGGCGGTGTAGATATTTCGAAGTTTATAGAGATAGCGCTGTAGTTATTTCCATATTTATAGAGAAATCTGTGTAGATATTTCCATGTATATGCAGATAGCTCTGTAGATATTTCCATGTTCATGCAGATAGCGATGTAGATATTTCCATGTTCATCCAGATGCCGGTGTAGATATATCCATGTTCATACAGATGGCGGTGAAGATATTTCCATGTTCATACAGATGGCAGTGTAGATATTTCCATGTTCATACAAATGGCGGTGTAGATATTGCCATGTTCATACAGACGCCGGTGTAGATATTTCCGTGTTCATACAAATGGCGGTGTAGATATTTCCATGTTCATGGAGAAGGCAGTGTAGATATTTCCATGTTTATACAGATAGCAATGTAGATATTTCCATCTTTATAAAGATAGCGGTGTAGATATTTCCATTGATATACAGATAGCTGTGTAGATATTTGCATGTTCCTACAGATAGCGGTGTAGATATTTCCATGTTAATACAGATAGCGGTGTAGATATTTCCATGTTCATACAGATAACGTTGTAGATATTTCCATCTTCATACAGATAGCGGTGTAGATATTTCCATGTTCATACAGTTAGCGGTGTAGATATTTCCATGTTCATACAGATGGCGGTGTAGATATTTACATGTTCATTCAGATAGCGGTGTAGATATTTCCATGTTCGTAGAGATGGCGGTGTAGATATTTCCACGTTCATCCAGATAACGGTGTAGATATTTCCATGTTCATACAGATAGCGGTGTTGATATTTCCATGTTCATACAGTTAGCGGTGTAGATATTTCCTTGTTCATACAGATGGCGGTGTAGATATTTACATGTTCATAGAGATGGCGGTGTAGATATTTTCATGTTTATGCAGATAGCGGTATAGATATTTCCATGTTTATACAGATGGTGGTGTAGATATTTCCATGTTTATAGAGATGGCGGTCTTGATATTTCCATGTTTATAGAGATACTGGTGTAGTTATTTCCAAGTTTATAGAGACAGCATTGTAGATATTTCCATGTTTATACAGATAGCGGTGAAGATATTTCCATGTTTATACAGATAGCGGTGTAGATATTTCCATGTTTATACAGATAGCGGTGTAGATATTTCCATGTTTATAGAGATAGTGGTGTACATAATTTCAATTTTATACAGATAGCAGTGTAGATATTTCCAACTTCATGCAGATAGTGGTGTAGATATTTCCACATTTATAGAGATGGCGGTGTAGATATTTCCATGTTCATACACATGGCGGTGTAGATATTTCCATGTTTTTAGAAATGGCGGTGTAGATATTTTCATGTTTACACAGATAGAGGTGGAGATATTTCCATGTTTACACAGATAGCAGTGTAGACATTTCCATGTTTACACAGATAGCGGTGTGGATATTTCCATGTTGATGCAGACAGCGGTGTAGATATTTCCATGTTTATACAGATAGCGGTGCGGATATTTCCATTTTTATACAGATAGTTTGGCAGATATTTCCATGTTCATACAAATAGCGGTGTAGATATTTCCATGTTTACACTGATGTCGGTGTAGATATTTCCATGTTTACACAGATAGCGGTTTAGAGATTTCCATGTTTACACAGATAGCGGTATGGATATTTCCATGTTTATGCAGATAGCGGTGTAGATATTTCCATGTTTATACAGATAGCGGTGCGGATATTTCCATGTTTATACAGATAGTTGGGCAGATATTTCCATGGTTATACAGATAGCGGTGTAGATATTTCCATCCTAATACAGATGGCGGTGTACATATGTCCATGTTCGTACAGATGGCGGTGTAGATATTTCCATGTTCATACAGATGGCGGTGTAGATATTTCGAAGTTTATAGAGATAGCGCTGTAGTTATTTCCATATTTATAGAGAAATCTGTGTAGGTATTTCCATGTATAGGCAGATAGCTGTGTAGATATTTCCATGTTCATGCAGATAGCCGTGGAGATATTTCCATGCTCATGCAGATGTCAGTGTAGATATATCCGTGCTCATACAGATGGCGGTGAAGATATTTCCATGTTCATACAGATGGCGGTGTAGATATTTCCATGTTCATACACATGGCGGTGTACATATTTCCATGTTCATAGAGATGGCGGTGTAGATATTTCCATGTTCATACAAATGGCGGTGTAGACATTTCCATGTTCATAGAGATGGCGGTGTAGATATTTCCATGTTGATACAGATAGCAATGTAGTTATTTCCATGTTTATAGAGATAGTAGTGTAGATATTTCCATTGATATACAGATAGCTGTGTAGATATTTGCATGTTCATACAGATAGCGGTGTAGATATTTCCATGTTCATACAGAGGGCCGTGTAGATATTTCCATGTTCATACAGATAGCGGTGTAGATATTTCCATGTTCATACAGATAACGGTGTAGATGTTTCCATGTTCATACAGATAGCGGTGTAGATATTTCCATGTTCATACAGTTAGCGGTGTAGACATTTCCATGTTCGTGCGGATGGCAGAGTAGATATTTCCATGTTCATACAGGTGGCGGTGTAGATATTTCCATCTTTATACAGATAGCAGTGTAGTTATTTCCTTGTTTATAAAGATAGCAGTGTAGATATTTCCATTGATATACCGATAGCTTTGTTGATATTTGCATGTTCATACAGATAGCGGTGTAGATATTTCCATGTTCGTACAAAAAGCGGTGTAGATATTTCCATGTTCATTCACATAGCGGTGTAGATATTTCCATGTTCATACAGATAGCGGTGTGGATATTTCCATGTTCATACAGTTAGCGGTGTAGATATTTCCATATTCATACAGATGGCGGTGTAGATATTTACATGTTCATGCAGATGGCAGTGTAGATATTTCCATGTTCGTACAGATGGCGGTGTAGATATTTCCATGTTCATAGAGATGGCGGTGTAGATATTTCCATGTTTATGCAGATAGCGGTATCGATATTTCCATGTTTATACAGATGGTGGTGTAAACATTTCCATGTTTATACAGATGGCGGTCTAGGTATTTCCATGTTTATAGAGATAGTGGTGTAGTTATTTCCAAGTTTATAGAGACAGCGTTGTAGATATTTCCATGTTTATACAGAAAGCAGTGAAGATATCTCCATGTTTATACAGATATCGGTGTAGATATTTCCATGTTTATACAGATAGCAGTGTAGATATTTCCATGTTTATAGAGATAGTGGTGTAGATAATTTCAGTTTTATACAGAGAGCAGTGTAGATATTTCCAAGCTCATACAGATAGCAGTGTAGATATTTCCACGTTTTTAGAGATGGCAGTGTAGATATTTCCATGTTCATACAGATGGCGGTGTAGATATTTCCATGTTTATAGAGATGGCGGTGTAGATATTTTCATGTTTACACAGATGGCGGCGTAGATATTTCCATGTTTACACAGATAGCGGTGCAGACATTTCCATGTTTACACAGATAGCCGTGTGGATATTTCCATGTTTATGCAGATAGCGGTGTAGATATTTCCATGTTTATACAGATAGCGGTGCGGATATTTCCATGTTTATACAGATAGTTGGGCAGATATTTCCATGTTTATACAGATAGCGGTGTAGATATTTCCATCTTAATACAGATGGTGGTGTAGATATGTCCATGTTCGTACAGATGGCGGTGTAGATATTTCCATTTTCATACAGATTGCGGTGTAGATATTTCGAAGTTTATAGAGATAGCGCTGTAGTTATTTCCATATTTATAGAGAAATCTGTGTAGATATTTCCATGTATATGCAGATAGCTGTGTAGATATTTCCATGTTCATGCAGATAGCGGTGTAGATATTTCCATGTTCATCCAGATGCTGCTGTAGATGTATCCATGTTCATACAGATGGCGGTGAAGATATTTCCATGTTCATACAGATGGTGGTGTAGATATTTCCATGTTCATACACATGGCGGTGTAGATATTTCCATGTTCATAGAGATGGCGGTGTGGATATTTCCATGTTCATACAAATGGCGGTGTAGATATTTCCATGTTCATAGAGATGGCGGTGTAGATATTTCACTGTTTGTACAGATAGCAGTGTAGTTATTTCCATGTTTATAGAGATAGCAGTGTAGATATTTCCATTGATATACAGGTAGCTGTGAAGATATTTGCATGTTCACTGATGGCGGTGTTGATATTTCCATGCTCATACAGATAGCGATGTAGATATTTCCATGTTCATACAGATTGCGGTGTAGATATCTACATGTTCATACAGTTAGCGGTGTAGATATTTCCATGTTCATACAGATTGCAGTGTAGATATTTACATGTTCATACAGATGGCGGTGTAGATATTTCCATGTTCGCACGGATGGCAGTGTAGATATTTCCATGTTCATACAGGTGGCGGTGTAGATATTTCCATGTTTATACTGATAGCAGTGTAGTTATTTCCATGTTTATAGAGATAGCAGTGTAGATACTTCCATTGATATACAGATAGCTGGGTAGATATTTGCACGTTCGTACAGAGAGCGGTGTAGATATTTCCATTTTCATACAGATAGCGGTGTAGATATTTCCATGTTCATACAGATAACTGTGTAGATAGTTCCATGTTCATACAGATAGCCTTGTAGATATTTCCATGTTCATACAGTGAGCGGTGTAGATATTTCCATGTTCATACAGATGGCGGTGTAGGTATTTACATGTTCGTACAGATGGCGGTGTAGATATTTCCATGTTCGTACAGATGGCAGTGTAGGTATTTCCATGTCCATAGAGATGGCGGTGTAGATATTTCCATGTTTATGCAGATTGCGTTATAGGTATTTCCATGTTCATACAGATGGCGGTGTAGATATTTCCATGTTTTTAGAGATGGCGGTGTAGATATTTTCACGTTTACACAGATGGCAGTGGAGATATTTCCATGTTTACACAGATAGTGGTGCAGACATTTCCATGTTTACACAGATAGCGGTGTGGATATTTCCATGTTTATGCGGATAGTGGTGTAGATATTTCCATGTTTATACAGATAGCGGTGCGAATATTTCCATGTTTATACAGATAGTTGGGCAGATATTTCCATGTTTATACAGATAGCGGTGTAGGTATTTCCATCTTAATTCAGATGGCGGAGTAGATATGTCCATGTTCGTACAGATGGCGATGTAGATATTTCGAAGTTTATAGAGATAGCGCTGTAGTTATTTCCATATTTATAGAGAAATCTCTGTAGATATTTCCATGTATATGTAGATAGCTGTGTAGATATTTCCATGTTCATACAGTTAGCGGTGTAGATATTTCCATGTTCATACAGATGGCGGTATAGATATTTACATGTTCATACAGATGGCGGTGTAAATATTTCCATGTTCTTACAGATGGCGGTGAAGATATTTCCATGTTCATAGAGATGGCGGTGTAGATATTTCCATGTTTATGCAGATAGTGGTATAGATATTTCCATGTTTATACAGATGGTGGTGTAGATATTTCCATGTTTATAGAGATGGCGGTCTAGTTATTTCCATGTTTATTGAGATAGTGGTTTAGTTATTTCCAAGTTTATAGAGACAGCGTTGTAGATATTTCCATGTTTATAAAGATAGCGGTGAAGATTTTTCCATGTTTATACAGATAGCGGTGTATATATTTCCATGTGTATACAGACAGCAGTGTAGATATTTCCATGTTTATAGAGATAGTGGTGTAGATAATTTCAATTTTAAACAGATAGCAGTGTAGATATTTCCAAGTTCATACAGATAGCGGTGTAGATATTTCCACCTTTATAGAGATGGCGGTGTAGATATTTCCATGTTCATACTGATGGCGGTGTAGATATTTCCATGTTTATAGACATGGCGGTGTAGATATTTTCATGTTTACATAGATGGCGGTGTAGATATTTCCATGTTTACACAGATAGCGGTGTAGACATTTCCATGTTTACACAGATAGCGGTGTGGATATTTCCATGTATATATATGCAGATAGAGGTGTAGATATTTCCATGTTCATGCAGATAGCGGTGTAGATATTTCCATGTTCATCCAGATGCCGGTGTAGATATATCCATGTTCATACAGAAGGTGGTGAAGATATTTCCATGTTCATACAGATAGCGGTGTAGATGTTTCCATGTTCATACAAATGGCGGTGTAGATATTTCCATGATCATAGAGATGGCGGTGTAGGTATTTCCATGTTTATACACATAGCAGTGTAGTTATTTCCATGTTTATAGAGATAGCAGTGTAGATATTTCCATGTATATGCAGATAGCTGTGTAGATGTTTGCATGTTCATACAGATAGCGGTGTAGATATTTCCATGTTCATACTGATAGCGGTGTACATATTTCTATGTTCATACAGTTAACGGTGTAGATATTTCCATGTTCATACAGATGGCGGTGTAGATATTTCCATGTTCATACAGATGGCGGTGTAGATATTTACATGTTCAAACAGATGGCGGTGTAGATATTTCCATGTTCGTACGGATTTCAGTGTAGATATTTCCATGTTCATACAGGTGGCGGTGTAGATATTCCCATCTATTTACAGATAGCTGAGTAGTTATTTCCATGTTTATAGAGATAGCAGTGTAGATATTTCCATTGATATACAGATAGCTGTGTAGATATTTGCATGTTCATAGAGATAGCGGTGTAGATATTTCCATGTTCATACAGATGGCGGTGTACATATTTCCATGTTCATACACATAGCGGTGTAGATATTTCCATGTTCATACAGATAACGGTGTAGATATTTCAATGTTCATACAGATAGCGGTGTAGATATTTCCATGTTCAAACAGATAGCGGTGTAGATATTTCCATGTTCATACAGTTAGCGTTGTAGATATTTCCATGTTCATGCAGATAGCGATGTAGATATTTCCATGTTCATCCTGATTCCGGTGTAGATATATCCATGTTCATACAGATGGCGTTGAAGATATTTCCATGTTCATACAGATGGCGGTGTAGATATTTCCATGTTCATACAAATGGCGGTGTAGATATTTCCATGTTCATACAGATGGCGGTGTAGATATTTCCATGTTTGTACGGATTGCAGTGTAGATATTTCCATGTTCGTACAGGAGGCGGTGTATATATTTCCATGTTTTTACAGATAGCAGTGTAGTTATTTCCATGTTTATAGAGATAGCAATGTAGATATTTCCATTGATACATATAGCTGTGTAGATATTTGCATGTTCATACTGATAGCTGTGTAGATATTTCCATGTTCATCCAGATGCCGGTGTAGATATATCCATGTTCATACAGATGGCGGTGAAGATATTTCCATGTTCATACAGATGGTGTTGTAGATATTTCCATGTTCATACAAATGGCGGTGTAGATATTTCCATGTTCATAGAGATGGCGGTGTTGATATTTCCATGTTCATACAAGTAGTGGTGTAGATATTTCCATGATCATAGAGATGGCGGTGTAGATATTTCCATGTTTGTACAGATAGCAGTGTAGTTATTTCCATGTTTATAGAGATAGCAGTGTAGATATTTCCATTGATATACAGATAGCTGTGTAGATATTTGCATGTTCATACAGATAGCGGTGTAGATATTTCCATGTTCACACAGATAGCGGTGTAGATATTTCCATGTTCATACAGATAGCGGTGTAGATATTTCCATGTTCATACAGATAGCGGTGTAGATATTTCCATGTTCATGCAGATAGCGGTGTAGATATTTCCATGTCCATACAGTTAGCGGTGTAGATATTTCCATGCTCATACAGATGGCGGTGTAGATATTTCCAAGTTCGTACAGATGGCGGTGTAGATATTTCCATGTTCATAGAGATGGCGGTGTAGATATTTCCATGTTTATGCAGATAGCGGTGTAGATATTTCCATGTTAATACAGATGGTGGTGTAGATATTTCCGTGTTTATAGAGATGGCGGTCTAGATATTTCCATGTTTACAGAGATAGTGGTGTAGTTATTTCCAAGTTTATAGAGAAGCGTTGTAGATATTTCCATGTTTATACAGATAGCGGTGGAGATATTTCCATGTTTATACAGATAGCGGTGTAGATATTTCCGTGTTCATACAGATAGCAGTGTAGATATTTCCATGTTTATAGTGATAGTGGCGTAGATAATTTCAATTTTATACCAGGAGCAGTGTAGATATTTCCAAGTTCATACAGATAGCGGTGTAGATATTTCCACGTTGATAGAGATGTCGGTGTAGATATTTCCATGTTCATACTGATGGCGGTGTAGATATTTCCATGTTTATAGAGATGGCGGTGTAGATATTTTCATGTTTACACAGATGGCGGTGTAGATATTTCCATGTTTACACAGATAGCGTTGCAGACATTTCCATGTTTACACAGATAGCGGTGTGGATATTTCCATGTTTATGCAGATAGCGGTGTAGATATTTCCATGTTTATACAGATAGCGGTGCGGATATTTCCATGTTTATACAGATAGTTGGGCAGATATTTCCATGTTTATACAGATCGCGGTGTAGATATTTCCATCTTAATACAGATGGCAGTGTAGATATGTCCATGTTTGTACAGATGGCAGTGTAGATATTTCCATGTTCATATAGATGGCGGTGTAGATATTTCGAAGTTTATAGAGATAGCGCTGTAGTTTTTTCCATATTTATAGAGAAATCTGTGTAGATATTTCCATGTATATGCAGATAGCTGTGTAGATATTTCCATGTTCATGCAGATAGCGGTGTAGATATTTCCATGTTCATCCAGATGCCGGTGTAGATATATCCATGTTCATACAGATGGCGGTGAAGATATTTCCATGTTCATACAGATGGCAGTGTAGATATTTCCATGTTCATAGAAATGGTGGTGTAGATATTGCCATGTTCATACAGACGGCGGTGTAGATATTTCCGTGTTCATACAAATGGCCGTGTAGATATTTCCATGTTCATAGAGAAGGCGGTTTAGATATTTCCATGTTTATACAGATAGCAATGTAGATATTTCCATCTTTATAGAGATAGCGTTGTAGATATTTCCATTGATATACAGATAGCTGTGTAGATATTTGCATGTTCCTACAGATAGCGGTGTAGATATTTCCATGTTCATACAGATAGCGGTGTAGATATTTCCGTGTTCATACAGATAGCAGTGTAGATATTTCCATGTTTATAGTGATAGTGGCGTAGATAATTTCAATTTTATACCAGGAGCAGTGTAGATATTTCCAAGTTCATACAGATAGCGGTGTAGATATTTCCACGTTGATAGAGATGTCGGTGTAGATATTTCCATGTTCATACTGATGGCGGTGTAGATATTTCCATGTTTATAGAGATGGCGGTGTAGATATTTTCATGTTTACACAGATGGCGGTGTAGATATTTCCATGTTTACACAGATAGCGTTGCAGACATTTCCATGTTTACACAGATAGCGGTGTGGATATTTCCATGTTTATGCAGATAGCGGTGTAGATATTTCCATGTTTATACAGATAGCGGTGCGGATATTTCCATGTTTATACAGATAGTTGGGCAGATATTTCCATGTTTATACAGATCGCGGTGTAGATATTTCCATCTTAATACAGATGGCAGTGTAGATATGTCCATGTTTGTACAGATGGCAGTGTAGATATTTCCATGTTCATATAGATGGCGGTGTAGATATTTCGAAGTTTATAGAGATAGCGCTGTAGTTTTTTCCATATTTATAGAGAAATCTGTGTAGATATTTCCATGTATATGCAGATAGCTGTGTAGATATTTCCATGTTCATGCAGATAGCGGTGTAGATATTTCCATGTTCATCCAGATGCCGGTGTAGATATATCCATGTTCATACAGATGGCGGTGAAGATATTTCCATGTTCATACAGATGGCAGTGTAGATATTTCCATGTTCATAGAAATGGTGGTGTAGATATTGCCATGTTCATACAGACGGCGGAGTAGATATTTCCGTGTTCATACAAATGGCCGTGTAGATATTTCCATGTTCATAGAGAAGGCGGTTTAGATATTTCCATGTTTATACAGATAGCAATGTAGATATTTCCATCTTTATAGAGATAGCGGTGTAGATATTTCCATTGATATACAGATAGCTGTGTAGATATTTGCATGTTCCTACAGATAGCGGTGTAGATATTTCCATGTTCATACAGATAGCGGTGTAGATATTTCCATGTTCATACAGATAACGGTGTAGATATTTCCATGTTCATACAGATAGCGGTGTAGATATTTCCATGTTCATACAGATAGCGGTGTAGATATTTCCATGTTCATACAGTTAGCGGTGTAGATATTTCCATGTTCATACAGATGGCGGTGTAGATATTTACATTTTCATTCAGATAGCGGTGTAGATATTTCCATGTTCGTAGAGACGGCGGTGTAGATATTTCCATGTTCATCCAGATAACGGTGTAGATATTTCCATGTTCACACAGATAGCGGTGTTGATATTTGCATGTTCATACAGTTAGCGGAGTAGATATTTCCATGTTAATACAGATGGAAGTGTCGATATTTCCATGTTCATACAGATGGCGGTGTAGATATTTCCATGTTTATAGAGATGGCGGTGTAGATATTTTCATGTTTACACAGATGGCGGTGTAGATATTTCCATGTTTACACAGATAGCGGTGTAGACATTTCAATGTTTACACAGATAGCGTTGTATATATTTCCATGTTTATGCAGACAGCGGTGTGGATATTTCCATGTTTATGCAGATCGCGGTGTAGATATTTCCATCTTAATACAGATGGCGGTGTAGATATGTCCATGTTTGTACAGATGGAGGTGTAGATATTTCCATGTTCATACAGATGGCGGTGTAGATATTTCGAAGTTTATAGAGATAGCGCTGTAGTTATTTCCATATTTATAGAGAAATCTGTGTAGATATTTCCATGTATATGCAGATAGCTCTGTAGATATTTCCATGTTCATGCAGATAGCGATGTAGATATTTCCATGTTCATCCAGATGCCGGTGTAGATATATCCATGTTCATACAGATGGCGGTGAAGATATTTCCATGTTCATACAGATGGCAGTGTAGATATTTCCATGTTCATACAAATGGCGGTGTAGATATTGCCATGTTCATACAGACGCCGGTGTAGATATTTCCGTGTTCATACAAATGGCGGTGTAGATATTTCCATGTTCATGGAGAAGGCAGTGTAGATATTTCCATGTTTATACAGATAGCAATGTAGATATTTCCATCTTTATAAAGATAGCGGTGTAGATATTTCCATTGATATACAGATAGCTGTGTAGATATTTGCATGTTCCTACAGATAGCGGTGTAGATATTTCCATGTTAATACAGATAGCGGTGTAGATATTTCCATGTTCATACAGATAACGTTGTAGATATTTCCATCTTCATACAGATAGCGGTGTAGATATTTCCATGTTCATACAGTTAGCGGTGTAGATATTTCCATGTTCATACAGATGGCGGTGTAGATATTTACATGTTCATTCAGATAGCGGTGTAGATATTTCCATGTTCGTAGAGATGGCGGTGTAGATATTTCCACGTTCATCCAGATAACGGTGTAGATATTTCCATGTTCATACAGATAGCGGTGTTGATATTTCCATGTTCATACAGTTAGCGGTGTAGATATTTCCTTGTTCATACAGATGGCGGTGTAGATATTTACATGTTCATAGAGATGGCGGTGTAGATATTTTCATGTTTATGCAGATAGCGGTATAGATATTTCCATGTTTATACAGATGGTGGTGTAGATATTTCCATGTTTATAGAGATGGCGGTCTTGATATTTCCATGTTTATAGAGATACTGGTGTAGTTATTTCCAAGTTTATAGAGACAGCATTGTAGATATTTCCATGTTTATACAGATAGCGGTGAAGATATTTCCATGTTTATACAGATAGCGGTGTAGATATTTCCATGTTTATACAGATAGCGGTGTAGATATTTCCATGTTTATAGAGATAGTGGTGTACATAATTTCAATTTTATACAGATAGCAGTGTAGATATTTCCAACTTCATGCAGATAGTGGTGTAGATATTTCCACATTTATAGAGATGGCGGTGTAGATATTTCCATGTTCATACACATGGCGGTGTAGATATTTCCATGTTTTTAGAAATGGCGGTGTAGATATTTTCATGTTTACACAGATAGAGGTGGAGATATTTCCATGTTTACACAGATAGCAGTGTAGACATTTCCATGTTTACACAGATAGCGGTGTGGATATTTCCATGTTGATGCAGACAGCGGTGTAGATATTTCCATGTTTATACAGATAGCGGTGCGGATATTTCCATTTTTATACAGATAGTTTGGCAGATATTTCCATGTTCATACAAATAGCGGTGTAGATATTTCCATGTTTACACTGATGTCGGTGTAGATATTTCCATGTTTACACAGATAGCGGTTTAGAGATTTCCATGTTTACACAGATAGCGGTATGGATATTTCCATGTTTATGCAGATAGCGGTGTAGATATTTCCATGTTTATACAGATAGCGGTGCGGATATTTCCATGTTTATACAGATAGTTGGGCAGATATTTCCATGGTTATACAGATAGCGGTGTAGATATTTCCATCCTAATACAGATGGCGGTGTACATATGTCCATGTTCGTACAGATGGCGGTGTAGATATTTCCATGTTCATACAGATGGCGGTGTAGATATTTCGAAGTTTATAGAGATAGCGCTGTAGTTATTTCCATATTTATAGAGAAATCTGTGTAGGTATTTCCATGTATAGGCAGATAGCTGTGTAGATATTTCCATGTTCATGCAGATAGCCGTGGAGATATTTCCATGCTCATGCAGATGTCAGTGTAGATATATCCGTGCTCATACAGATGGCGGTGAAGATATTTCCATGTTCATACAGATGGCGGTGTAGATATTTCCATGTTCATACACATGGCGGTGTACATATTTCCATGTTCATAGAGATGGCGGTGTAGATATTTCCATGTTCATACAAATGGCGGTGTAGACATTTCCATGTTCATAGAGATGGCGGTGTAGATATTTCCATGTTGATACAGATAGCAATGTAGTTATTTCCATGTTTATAGAGATAGTAGTGTAGATATTTCCATTGATATACAGATAGCTGTGTAGATATTTGCATGTTCATACAGATAGCGGTGTAGATATTTCCATGTTCATACAGAGGGCCGTGTAGATATTTCCATGTTCATACAGATAGCGGTGTAGATATTTCCATGTTCATACAGATAACGGTGTAGATGTTTCCATGTTCATACAGATAGCGGTGTAGATATTTCCATGTTCATACAGTTAGCGGTGTAGACATTTCCATGTTCGTGCGGATGGCAGAGTAGATATTTCCATGTTCATACAGGTGGCGGTGTAGATATTTCCATCTTTATACAGATAGCAGTGTAGTTATTTCCTTGTTTATAAAGATAGCAGTGTAGATATTTCCATTGATATACCGATAGCTTTGTTGATATTTGCATGTTCATACAGATAGCGGTGTAGATATTTCCATGTTCGTACAAAAAGCGGTGTAGATATTTCCATGTTCATTCACATAGCGGTGTAGATATTTCCATGTTCATACAGATAGCGGTGTGGATATTTCCATGTTCATACAGTTAGCGGTGTAGATATTTCCATATTCATACAGATGGCGGTGTAGATATTTACATGTTCATGCAGATGGCAGTGTAGATATTTCCATGTTCGTACAGATGGCGGTGTAGATATTTCCATGTTCATAGAGATGGCGGTGTAGATATTTCCATGTTTATGCAGATAGCGGTATCGATATTTCCATGTTTATACAGATGGTGGTGTAAACATTTCCATGTTTATACAGATGGCGGTCTAGGTATTTCCATGTTTATAGAGATAGTGGTGTAGTTATTTCCAAGTTTATAGAGACAGCGTTGTAGATATTTCCATGTTTATACAGAAAGCAGTGAAGATATCTCCATGTTTATACAGATATCGGTGTAGATATTTCCATGTTTATACAGATAGCAGTGTAGATATTTCCATGTTTATAGAGATAGTGGTGTAGATAATTTCAGTTTTATACAGAGAGCAGTGTAGATATTTCCAAGCTCATACAGATAGCAGTGTAGATATTTCCACGTTTTTAGAGATGGCAGTGTAGATATTTCCATGTTCATACAGATGGCGGTGTAGATATTTCCATGTTTATAGAGATGGCGGTGTAGATATTTTCATGTTTACACAGATGGCGGCGTAGATATTTCCATGTTTACACAGATAGCGGTGCAGACATTTCC
This sequence comes from Gorilla gorilla gorilla, assembly GCF_029281585.2. Taxonomy (NCBI): domain Eukaryota; kingdom Metazoa; phylum Chordata; class Mammalia; order Primates; family Hominidae; genus Gorilla; species Gorilla gorilla. Next base: position 892,646 of record NC_073233.2, on the reverse strand, counting down.
ATGTTTACACAGATAGCCGTGTGGATATTTCCATGTTTATGCAGATAGCGGTGTAGATATTTCCATGTTTATACAGATAGCGGTGCGGATATTTCCATGTTTATACAGATAGTTGGGCAGATATTTCCATGTTTATACAGATAGCGGTGTAGATATTTCCATCTTAATACAGATGGTGGTGTAGATATGTCCATGTTCGTACAGATGGCGGTGTAGATATTTCCATTTTCATACAGATTGCGGTGTAGATATTTCGAAGTTTATAGAGATAGCGCTGTAGTTATTTCCATATTTATAGAGAAATCTGTGTAGATATTTCCATGTATATGCAGATAGCTGTGTAGATATTTCCATGTTCATGCAGATAGCGGTGTAGATATTTCCATGTTCATCCAGATGCTGCTGTAGATGTATCCATGTTCATACAGATGGCGGTGAAGATATTTCCATGTTCATACAGATGGTGGTGTAGATATTTCCATGTTCATACACATGGCGGTGTAGATATTTCCATGTTCATAGAGATGGCGGTGTGGATATTTCCATGTTCATACAAATGGCGGTGTAGATATTTCCATGTTCATAGAGATGGCGGTGTAGATATTTCACTGTTTGTACAGATAGCAGTGTAGTTATTTCCATGTTTATAGAGATAGCAGTGTAGATATTTCCATTGATATACAGGTAGCTGTGAAGATATTTGCATGTTCACTGATGGCGGTGTTGATATTTCCATGCTCATACAGATAGCGATGTAGATATTTCCATGTTCATACAGATTGCGGTGTAGATATCTACATGTTCATACAGTTAGCGGTGTAGATATTTCCATGTTCATACAGATTGCAGTGTAGATATTTACATGTTCATACAGATGGCGGTGTAGATATTTCCATGTTCGCACGGATGGCAGTGTAGATATTTCCATGTTCATACAGGTGGCGGTGTAGATATTTCCATGTTTATACTGATAGCAGTGTAGTTATTTCCATGTTTATAGAGATAGCAGTGTAGATACTTCCATTGATATACAGATAGCTGGGTAGATATTTGCACGTTCGTACAGAGAGCGGTGTAGATATTTCCATTTTCATACAGATAGCGGTGTAGATATTTCCATGTTCATACAGATAACTGTGTAGATAGTTCCATGTTCATACAGATAGCCTTGTAGATATTTCCATGTTCATACAGTGAGCGGTGTAGATATTTCCATGTTCATACAGATGGCGGTGTAGGTATTTACATGTTCGTACAGATGGCGGTGTAGATATTTCCATGTTCGTACAGATGGCAGTGTAGGTATTTCCATGTCCATAGAGATGGCGGTGTAGATATTTCCATGTTTATGCAGATTGCGTTATAGGTATTTCCATGTTCATACAGATGGCGGTGTAGATATTTCCATGTTTTTAGAGATGGCGGTGTAGATATTTTCACGTTTACACAGATGGCAGTGGAGATATTTCCATGTTTACACAGATAGTGGTGCAGACATTTCCATGTTTACACAGATAGCGGTGTGGATATTTCCATGTTTATGCGGATAGTGGTGTAGATATTTCCATGTTTATACAGATAGCGGTGCGAATATTTCCATGTTTATACAGATAGTTGGGCAGATATTTCCATGTTTATACAGATAGCGGTGTAGGTATTTCCATCTTAATTCAGATGGCGGAGTAGATATGTCCATGTTCGTACAGATGGCGATGTAGATATTTCGAAGTTTATAGAGATAGCGCTGTAGTTATTTCCATATTTATAGAGAAATCTCTGTAGATATTTCCATGTATATGTAGATAGCTGTGTAGATATTTCCATGTTCATACAGTTAGCGGTGTAGATATTTCCATGTTCATACAGATGGCGGTATAGATATTTACATGTTCATACAGATGGCGGTGTAAATATTTCCATGTTCTTACAGATGGCGGTGAAGATATTTCCATGTTCATAGAGATGGCGGTGTAGATATTTCCATGTTTATGCAGATAGTGGTATAGATATTTCCATGTTTATACAGATGGTGGTGTAGATATTTCCATGTTTATAGAGATGGCGGTCTAGTTATTTCCATGTTTATTGAGATAGTGGTTTAGTTATTTCCAAGTTTATAGAGACAGCGTTGTAGATATTTCCATGTTTATAAAGATAGCGGTGAAGATTTTTCCATGTTTATACAGATAGCGGTGTATATATTTCCATGTGTATACAGACAGCAGTGTAGATATTTCCATGTTTATAGAGATAGTGGTGTAGATAATTTCAATTTTAAACAGATAGCAGTGTAGATATTTCCAAGTTCATACAGATAGCGGTGTAGATATTTCCACCTTTATAGAGATGGCGGTGTAGATATTTCCATGTTCATACTGATGGCGGTGTAGATATTTCCATGTTTATAGACATGGCGGTGTAGATATTTTCATGTTTACATAGATGGCGGTGTAGATATTTCCATGTTTACACAGATAGCGGTGTAGACATTTCCATGTTTACACAGATAGCGGTGTGGATATTTCCATGTATATATATGCAGATAGAGGTGTAGATATTTCCATGTTCATGCAGATAGCGGTGTAGATATTTCCATGTTCATCCAGATGCCGGTGTAGATATATCCATGTTCATACAGAAGGTGGTGAAGATATTTCCATGTTCATACAGATAGCGGTGTAGATGTTTCCATGTTCATACAAATGGCGGTGTAGATATTTCCATGATCATAGAGATGGCGGTGTAGGTATTTCCATGTTTATACACATAGCAGTGTAGTTATTTCCATGTTTATAGAGATAGCAGTGTAGATATTTCCATGTATATGCAGATAGCTGTGTAGATGTTTGCATGTTCATACAGATAGCGGTGTAGATATTTCCATGTTCATACTGATAGCGGTGTACATATTTCTATGTTCATACAGTTAACGGTGTAGATATTTCCATGTTCATACAGATGGCGGTGTAGATATTTCCATGTTCATACAGATGGCGGTGTAGATATTTACATGTTCAAACAGATGGCGGTGTAGATATTTCCATGTTCGTACGGATTTCAGTGTAGATATTTCCATGTTCATACAGGTGGCGGTGTAGATATTCCCATCTATTTACAGATAGCTGAGTAGTTATTTCCATGTTTATAGAGATAGCAGTGTAGATATTTCCATTGATATACAGATAGCTGTGTAGATATTTGCATGTTCATAGAGATAGCGGTGTAGATATTTCCATGTTCATACAGATGGCGGTGTACATATTTCCATGTTCATACACATAGCGGTGTAGATATTTCCATGTTCATACAGATAACGGTGTAGATATTTCAATGTTCATACAGATAGCGGTGTAGATATTTCCATGTTCAAACAGATAGCGGTGTAGATATTTCCATGTTCATACAGTTAGCGTTGTAGATATTTCCATGTTCATGCAGATAGCGATGTAGATATTTCCATGTTCATCCTGATTCCGGTGTAGATATATCCATGTTCATACAGATGGCGTTGAAGATATTTCCATGTTCATACAGATGGCGGTGTAGATATTTCCATGTTCATACAAATGGCGGTGTAGATATTTCCATGTTCATACAGATGGCGGTGTAGATATTTCCATGTTTGTACGGATTGCAGTGTAGATATTTCCATGTTCGTACAGGAGGCGGTGTATATATTTCCATGTTTTTACAGATAGCAGTGTAGTTATTTCCATGTTTATAGAGATAGCAATGTAGATATTTCCATTGATACATATAGCTGTGTAGATATTTGCATGTTCATACTGATAGCGGTGTAGATATTTCCATGTTCTTACAGATAACGGTGTAGACATTTCCATGTTCATACAGATAGCGGTGTAGATATTTCCATGTTCATACAGTTAGCGGTGTAGATATTTCCATGTTCATACAGATGGCGGTGTAGATATTTACATGTTCATACAGATGGTGGTGTAGATATTTCCATGTTCGTAGAGATATCGGTGTAGATATTTCCATGTTCATAGAGATGGCGGTGTAGATATTTCCATGTTTATGCAGATAGCGGTATAGATATTTCCATGTTTATACAGATGGTGGTGTAGATATTTCCATGTTTATAGAGATGGCGGTCTAGATATTTCCATGTTTACAGAGATAGTGGTGTAGTTATTTCCAAGTTTATAGAGACAGCATTGTAGATATTTCCATGTTTATACAGATAGCGGTGAAGATATTTCCATGTTTATACAGATAGCGGTGTAGATATTTCCATGTTTATACAGATAGCAGTGTAGATATTTCCATATTTATAGAGAAAGTGGTGTACATAATTTCAATTTTATACAGATAGCAGTGTAGATATTTCCAAGTTCATACAGATAGCGGTGTAGATATTTCCACGTTTATAGAGATGGCGGTGTAGATATTTCCATGTTCATACAGATGGCAGTGTAGATATTTCCATGTTTTTAGAGACGGCGGTGTAGATATTTTCAAGTTTACACAGATGGCGGTGGAGATATTTCCATGTTTGCACAGATAGCGGTGTAGACATTTCCATGTTTACGCAGACAGCGGTGTGGATATTTCCATGTTTATGCAGATAGCGGTGTAGATATTTCCATGTTTATACAGATAGTGGTGAAGATATTTCCATCTTAATACAGATGGCGGTGTAGATATGTCCATGTTCGTACAGATGGCGGTGTAGATATTTCCATGTTCATACAGATGGCGGTGTAGATATTTCGAAGTTTATAGAGATAGTGCTGTAGTTATTTCCCAATTTATAGAGAAATCTGTGTAGATATTTAAATGTATATGCAGATAGCTGTGTAGATATTTCCATGTTCATGCAGATAGCCGCGTAGATATTTCCATGTTCATCCAGATGCTGGTGTAGATATATCCATGTTCATACAGACGGCGGTGAAGATATTTCCATGTTCATACAGATGGCGGTGTAGATATTTCCATGTTCATAGAGATGGCGGTGTAGATATTTCCATGTTTATACAAATGGCGGTGTAGATATTTCCATGTTCATAGAGATGGCGCTGTAGATATTTCCATGTTTTTACAGATAGTAGTGTAGTTATTTCCATGTTTATAGAGATGGCAGTGTAGATATTTCCATTGATATACAGATAGCTGTGTAGATATTTGCATGTTCATACAGATAGCGGTGTAGATATTTCCATGCTCATACAGACAGCGGTGTTGATATTTCCATGTTCATACTGATAGCGGTGCAGATATTTCCATGTTTATACAGATAGCATTGTAGTTATTTCCATGTTTATAGAGATAGCAATGTAGATTTTCCCTTGATATACAGATAGCTGTGTAGATATTTGCATGGTCATACAGATAGCGATGCAGATATTTCCATGTTCATACAGATAGAGGTGTAGATATTTCCATGTTCACACAGATAGCGGTGTAGGTATTTCCATGTTCATACAGATAACGGTGTAGATATTTCCATGTTCATAGAGATAGCGGTGTAGATATTTCCATGTTCATACAGATAGCGGTGCAGATATTTCCATGTTCATACAGATAGCAGTGTAGATATTTACATGTTCATACAGATGGCGTTGTAGATATTTCCATGTTCATACAGATGACGGTGTAGATATTTCCATGTTTATAGAGATGGCGGTGTAGATATTTCCATGTTTATAGAGATGGCGGTCTAGATATTTCCATGTTTACAGAGATAGTGGTGTAGTTATTTCCAAGTTTATAGAGTCATCATTGTAGATATTTCCATGTTTATACAGATAGCGGTGAAGATATTTCCATGTTTATACAGATAGCGGTGTAGATATTTCCATGTTTATACAGATAGCAGTGTAGATATTTCCAGGTTTATAGAGATAGTGGTGTAGATAATTTCAATTTTATACAGAGAGCAGTGTAGATATTTTCAAGTTCATTCAGATAGCCGTGTAGATATTTCCACGTTTATAGAGATGGCGGTGTAGATATTTCCATGTTCATACAGAGGACGGTGTAGATATTTCCATGTTTTTAGGGATGGCGGTGTAGATATTTTCATGTTTACACAGATGGCGGTGTAGATATTTCCAAGTTAACATATATAGCGGTTTAGACATTTCCATGTTTACACAGATAGCGGTGTGGATATTTCCATGTTTATGCAGATAACAGTGTAGATATTTCCATGTTTATACAGATAGCGGTGCAGATATTTCCATGTTTATTCAGATAGCGGTGCGGATATTTCCATGTTTATACAGATAGTTGGGCAGATATTTCCATGTTTATACAGATAGCGGTGTAGATATTTCCATCTTAATACAGATGGTGGTGTAGATATGTCCATGTTCGTACAGATGACGGTGTAGATATTTACATGTTCATACAGTTGGCGGTGTAGATATTTCCATGTTCATACAGATAGCGGTGTAGAGATTTCCATCTTAATACAGATAGCGGTGTAGATATTTCCATGTTCATACAGATAGCGGTGTAGATATTTCCATGTTCATACCAATAGCGGTGTAGACATTTCCATGTTCATACAGTTAGCGGTGTAGATATTTCCATGTTCATACAGATGGCGGTGTAGATATTTACATGTTCATACAGATGGCGGTGTAGATATTTCCATGTTCGTATGGATGGCAGTGTAGATATTTCCATGTTCATACTGGTGGCGTTGTAGATATTTCCATGTTTATACAGATAGCAGTGTAGTTATTTCCATGTTTATAGAGATAGCAGTGTAGATATTTCCATTGATATACAGATAGCTGTGTAGATATTTGCATGTTCATACAGATAGCGGTGTAGATATTTCCATGTTCGTACAGATAGCGGTGTAGATATTTCCATGTTCATACAGATAGCGGTGTAGATATTTCCATGTTCATACAGATAACGGTGTAGATATTTCCATGTTCATACAGATAGCGGTGTAGATATTTCCATGTACATACAGTTAGTGGTGTAGATATTTCCATGTTCATACAGATGGCGGTGTAGATATTTACATGTCCCTACAGATGGCGGTATAGATATTTCCATGTTTGTACAGATTGCGGTGTAGATATTTCCATGTTCATAGAGATGGCGGTGTAGATATTTCCATGTTCATACAGAGGACGGTGTAGATATTTCCATGTTTATAGGGATGGCGGTGAAGATATTTTCATGTTTACACAGATGGCAGTGTAGATATTTCCATGTTTACACGGATAGCGGTGTAGACATTTCCATGTTTACACAGAGAGCGGTGTGGATATTTCCATGTTTATGCAGATAGCAGTGTAGATATTTCCAAGTTTATACAGATAGCGGTGCGGATATTTCCATGTTTATTCAGATAGCGGTGCGGATATTTCCATGTTTATACAGATAGTTGGGCAGATATTTCCATGTTTATACAGATAGCGGTGTAGATATTTCCATCTTAATACAGATGGCGGTGTAGATATGTCCATGTTCGTAAAGATGGCGTTGTAGATATTTCCATGTTCATACAGATGGCGGTGTAGATATTTCGAAGTTTATAGAGATAGCGCTGTAGTTATTTCCATATTTATAGAGAAATCTGTGTAGATATTTCCAGGTATATTCAGATAGCTGTGTAGATATATCCATGTTAATGCAGATAGTGGTGTAGATATTTCCATGTTCATCCAGATGCCGGTGTACATATATCCATGTTCATACAGATGGCGGTGAAGATATTTCCATGTTCATAGAGATGGCGGTGTAGGTATTTCCATGTTCCTACAAATGGCGGTGTAGATATTTCCATGTTCATAGAGATGGCGGTGTAGATATTTCCAGGTTCTTACAAATGGCGGTGTAGATATTTCCAAGTTCATAGAGATGGTGGTGTAGAGATTTCCATGTTTATACAGATAGAAGTGTAAATGTTTCCTTGTTAATAGAGATACCAGTGCGGATATTTCCATTGATATACAGATAGGTGTGTAGATATTTGCATGTTCATACAGATAGCGGTGTAGATATTTCCATGTTCAAACAGATGGCGGTGTAGGTATTTCCATGTTCATACAGATAGCGGTGTAGACATTTCCATGTTCATACAGATAGCGGTGTAGATATTTCCATGCTCATACAGATAGCGCTGTAGATATTTCCATGTTCTTACCAATAGCGGTGTAGGCATTTCCATGTTCATACAGTTAGCGGTGTAGATATTTCCATGTTCATACAGATGGCGGTGTAGATATTTACATGTTCATACAGATGGCGGTGTAGATATTTCCATGTTCGTACGGATGTCAGTGTAGATATTTCCATGTTCATACAGGTGGCGGTGTAGATATTTCCATGTTTATACAGATAGCAGTGTAGTTATTTCCATGTTTATAGAGATAGCAGTGTATATATTTCCATTGATATACAGATAGCTGTGTAGATATTTGCATGGTCATACAGATAGCGGTGTAGATATTTCCATGTACGTACAGATAGCAGTGTAGGTATTTCCATGTTGATACAGATAGCTGTGTAGATATTTCCATGTTCATACAGATAACGGTGTAGATATTTCCATGTTCATTCAGATAGCGGTGTAGATATTTCCATGTTCATACAGTTAGCGGTATAGATATTTCCATGTTCATAGAAATGGCGGTGTAGATATTTACATGTTCATACAGATGGCAGTATAGATATTTCCATGTTCGTATAGATGGCGGTGTAGATATTTCCATGTTCATAGAGATGGCGGTGTAGATATTTCCATGTTTATGCAGATAGCGGTATAGATATTCCATGTTTATACAGATGGTGGTGTAGATATTTCCATGTTTATAGAGATGGAGGTCTAGATATTTAAATGTTTACAGAGATAGTGGTGTAGTTATTTCCAAGTTTATAGAGACAGCATTGTAGATATTTCCATGTTTATACAGATAGCGGTGAAGATATTTCCATGTTTATACAGATAGCGGTGTAGATATTTCCATGTTTATACAGATAGCAGTGTAGATATTTCCATGTTTATAGAGATGGTGGTGTAGATAATTTCAATTTTATACAGATAGCATTGTAGATATTTCCAAGTTCATACAGATAGCGGGGTAGATATTTCCACGTTTTTAGAGATGGCAGTGTAGATATTTCCATGTTCATACAGAGGACGGTGCAGATATTTCCATGTTTATAGGGATGGCGGTGTAGATATTTTCATGTTTACCCTGATGGCGGTGTAGACATTTCCATGTTTACACAGATAGCGGTGTGGATATTTCCAGGTTTATGCAGATAGCAGTGTAGATATTTCCATGTTTATACATATAGCGGTGTGGATATTTCCATGTTTATTCAGATAGCGGTGCGGATATTTCCATGTTTATACAGATAGTTGGGCAGATATTTCCATGTTTATACAGATAGCGGTGTAGATATTTCCATCTTAATACAGATGGCGGTGAGGATATTTCCATGTTCATACAGATGGTGGTGTAGATATTTCCATGTTCATACAAATGGCGGTGTAGATATTTCCATGTTCATAGAGATGGCGGTGTAGTTATTTCCATATTCATACAAATGGCGGTGTAGATATTTCCATGTTCATTGAGATGGCGGTGAAGATATTTCCATGTTCATATGGATGGCGGGGTAGATATTTCCATGTTCATGCAGATGGCGTTGTAGATATTTCCATGTTTATAGAGATGGCGGTGTAGATATTTCCATGTTTATACAGAAAGCGTTGTAGATATTTCCGTGTTTACACAGATAGCGGTGTAGACCTTTCCATGTTTACACAGATAGCGTTGTAGATATTTACATGTTTACAGAGATAGTGGTGTAGTTATTTCCATGTTTATACAGATAGCGGTGAAGATATTTCCATGTTTACACAAATAGCGTTGTGGACATTTCCATGATTATACAGATAGCGGTGTAGATATTTCCATCTTTATACAGATAGCGGTGCAGATATTTCGATGTTTATTCAGATAGCAGTGTGGATATTTCCATGTTTATACAGATAGCGGTGTAGATATTTCCTTGTTTATACAGATAGCGGTGTAGATATTTCCATGTTTATACAGATAGCGGTGTAGATATTTCCACCTTAATACAGATGGCGTTGTAGATATTTCCATGTTCCTACAGTTGGCAGTGTAGATATTTCCATGTTCCTACAGATGGCATTGTAGATATTTCCATGTTCATACAAATGCCGGTGTAGATATTTCCATGTTCATACAGATAGCGCTGTAGATAGTTCCATGTTCATACAGATAGCGGTGTAGAAATTTACATGTTCATACAGATAGCAGTGTGCATAATTCCATGTTCATACAGATAGCGGTGTAGATATTTCCATGTTCATACAGATAGCGGTTTAGATATTTCCATGTTCATCCAGATGGCGCTGAAGATATTTCCATGTTCATACTGATTTTGGTGTAGATATTTCCATGTTTATAGAGGTGGTGGTGTAGATATTTTCATGTTTATACAGAGGGCGGTTTAGATATTTCCATGTTTACAGAGATAGCGGTGTAGATGTTTCCTTGTTTATACACATAGCGGTGTAGATATTTCCAAGTTTATAGAGATAGCGGTGTAGATATTTCCAAGTTTATAGAGATAGCGGTGTAGATATTTCCAATTTTATACAGATATCAGTGTAGATATTTCCATGTCCATACAGATAGCGGTGTAGATATTTCCACTTTTATAGAGATGGCAGTGTAGATATTTCCATGTTCATACAGATGGCGTTGTAGACATTTCCATGTTTATATAGATGGAGGTGTAGATATTTCCATGTTTATACAGATGGCGTTGCAGATATTTCCATGTTTATAGAGATGGCGGTGTAGATATTTCCATGTTTATACAGATAGCGGTGTAGATATTTCCATGTTTACACAGATAGCGGTGTGGATATCTCCATGTTTATACAGATAGCGGTGTAGATATTTCCATGTTTATGCAGAAAGCGGAATAGTTATTTCCATCTTAATACAGATGGCGGTGTAGATATTTCCATGTTCCTACAGATGGCGGTGTAGATATTTCCATGTTCATTCAGATGGCGGTGTAGATATTTCCAAGTTCATAGAGATAGCGGTGTAGATATTTCCATGTTTATAGATAAAGCTGTGTAGATATTTCCATGTATATGTAGATACCTCTGTAGATATTTCCATGTTCATACAGATAGCAGTGTACATAATTCTACGTTTATAGAGATGGCGGTGTATATATTTGTATGTTCATACAGATGGTGGTGTAGATATTAACATGTTTATAGAGATGGCGGTGTGGATTTTCCATGTTTATACAGATGGCGGTGTAGATATTTCTATGTTTATAGAGTAGGCGGTGTAGTTATTTCCATGTATATACAGAAAGCGGTGTAGATATTTCCATGTTTTCCCAGACAGCGGTGTAGATATTTCCATGTTTACACAGATATCGTTGTAGATATTTACATGTTTATAGAGATAGCGGTGTAGTTGTTTCCATGTTTCCACAGATAGCAGTGTTGATATTTCCATGTTTATACACATAGCGGTGTAGATATTTACATCTTAGTAGACATGGCGGTGTAGATATATCCATGTTCATACAGGTAGCGGTGTAGATATTTCCACGTTCATTCAGATAGCGGTGTAGATATATCCATGTTCATACAGATAGCGTTGTAGATATTTCCATGTTCATTTAGATGGCGGTTTAGATATTTCCATGTTTATAGAGATGGCGGTTTAGATATTTCCATGTTTATAGAGATGGCGGTGTAGATATTTCCATGTTTATACAGAAAGCGGTGTAGCTATTTCCATGTTTACACAGATAGTGGTGTAGACTTTTCCGTGTTTACACTGATAGCTTTGTAGATATTTACATGTTTATAGAGATAGTAGTGTAGTTATTTCCATGTTTACACAGATAGCGGTGATGATATTTCCATGTTTACACAGATAGCGGTGTGGACAATTCCATGATTATACAGTTAGCGGTGTAGATATTCCCATGTTTATACTGATGGCAGTGTAGATATTTCCATGTTCATCCAGATGGCGGTGAAGATATTTCCATGTTCATACAGATGGCGGTGACGATATTTCCATGTTCCTACAGATGGCGTTGCAGATATTTCCATGTTCATACACATGGCGGTGTAGATATTTCCATGTTCATAGAGATGGCGGGGTAGATATTTCCATTTTCATACGGTTGGCATTGTAGATATTTCCATGTTCATACAATTGGCGTTGTAGATATTTCCATTTTTATAGAGGTGGCGGTGTAGATATTTTCATGTTTATACAGAGGGCGGTTTAGATATTTCCATGTTTACAGATTTAGCGGTGTAGATATTTACATGTTGATACACATGGCGGTGTAGAGATTTCCAAGTTTATAGAGATAGCGGAGTAGATATTTTCAAGCTTATAGAGATAGCGGTGTAGATATTTCCATGTTTACACAGATGGCGGTGTAGATATTTCCATGTTTATACAGATAGAGGTGTAGATATCTCCATGTTTATAAAGAGAGCGGTGTAGATATCTCCATGTTTACACAGATGGCGGTGTAGATATTTCCATGTTTATACAGATAGCGGTGTAGATATCTCCATGTTTACACAGATAGCAGTGTGGATATCTCCATGTTTATACAGATGGCGGTGTAGATATTTCCATGTTCATACAGATTGCGGTGTAGATATTTCCATCTTCATACAGATGGCGCTGTAGATATTTCCAAGTTTATAGAGATAGTGGTGTACTTATTTCCATGTTTATGGATAAAGCTGTGTAGATATTTCCATGTATATGCAGATAGCTGTGTAGATATTTCCATGTTCATACAGATAGCAGTGTAGATAATTCCACCTTTATAGAGATGGCGGTGTAGATATTTCTACGTTCATTCAGATGGCGGTGTAGATATTAATATGTTTATAGAGATGGCCGTGTGGATATTTCCATGTTTATACAGATGGCGGTGTAGATATTTCTATGTTTATAGATTAGGCGGTGTAGATATTTCCATGTTTATACAGAAAGCGGTGTAGATATTTCCATGTTTACACAGATATCGTTGTAGATATTTACATGTTTATAGAGATAGCGGTGTAGTTATTTCCATGTTTATACAGATAGCGTTGAAGGTATTTCCATGTTTACACAGATAGCAGTGTGGATATTTCCATGTTTATACACATAGCGGTGTAGATATTTCCATCTTAATACAGATGGTGGTGTAGATATTTCCATGTTCCTACAGATGGCGGTGTAGATATTTCCATGTTCATACAGATGGTGGTGTAAATATTTTGAAGTTTATAGAGATAGCGGTGTAGTTATTTCCATGTTTATAGAGAAAGCTGTGTAGATATTTCCGTGTATATGCAGATAGCTGTATAGATATTTCCATGTTCATCCAGATGTCGGTGTAGATATATCCATGTTCATACAGATGGCGGTGAAGATATTTCCATGTTCATACAGATGGCGGTGTAGAGATTTCCAAGTTTATAGAGATGGCGGTGTAGATATTTCCATGTTTATAGAGATAGCGGTGTAGATATTTCCATGTTTATACAGATAGCAGTATAGATATTTCCATGTTTATACAGATGACGGTGTACATATTTCTATGTTTTTAGAGATGGCGGTCTAGATATTTCCATGTTTACAGAAATAGTGTTGTATTTATTTCCAATTTTATAGAGATAGCGGTGTAGATATTTCCATGTTTATACAGATAGCGGTGTAGATATTTCCATGTTTATACAGATAGCGGTGTAGATATTTACATGTTTATAGAGATGGCGGTCTAGATATTTTCTTGTTTATACAGATAGCCTTGCAGATATTTCCATGTTTACAGAGATAGCGGTGTAGATATTTCCAATTTTATAGAGATAGCGGTGTAGATGTTTCCAATTTTATACAGATAGAAGTGTAGATATTTCCATGTCCATACAGATAGCGGTGTAGATATTTCCACGTTTATAGAGATGGCGGTGTACATATTTCCGTGTTCATACAGAGGGCGTTGTAGACATTTCCATGTTTATAGAGATGGGGGTGTAGCTATTTCCATGTTTATAGAGATGGTGGTGCAGATATTTCCATGTTTATAGAGATGGCGGTGTAGATATTTCCATGTTTATAAAGACAGCGGTGTAGATATTTCCATGTTTACACAGATAGCGGTGTGGATATCTCCATCTTTATACAGATAGCGGTGTAGATATTTCCATGTTTATACAGATAGCGGTGCAGATATTCCATCTTAATACAGATGGCGGTGTAGATATTTCCATGTTCCTACAGATGGCGGTGTAGATATTTTCATGTTCATACAGATGGCGCTGTAGATATTTCCAAGTTTATAGAGATAGCGGTGTAGTTATTTCCATGTTTATAGATAAAGCTGTATAGATATTTCCATGTATATGCAGATAGCTGTGTAGATATTTCCATGTTCATACAGATAGCAGTGTAGATAATTCCACCTTTATAGAGATGGCGGTGTAGATATTTCTACATTCATTCAGATGGCGGTGTAGATATTAATATGTTTATAGAGATTGCGGTTTGGATATTTCCATGTTTATACAGATGGGGCTGTAGATATTTCTATGTTTTTAGAGAAGTCGGTGTAGATATTTCCATGTTTATACAGAAAGCGTTGTAGATATTTCCATGTTTACACAGACAGCGGTGTAGACCTTTCCATGTTTACACAGATATCGTTTTAGATATTTACATGTTTATAGAGATAGTGGTGTAATTATATCCATGTTTATACAGATAGCGCTGAAGATATTTCCATGTTTACACAGATAGCAGTGTGGATATTTCCATGTTTATACACATAGCGGTGTAGATATTTCCATCTTAATACAGATGGTGGTGTAGATATTTCCATGTTCCTAGAGATGGCGGTGTAGATATTTCCATGTTCATACAGATGGTGGTGTAGACAGTTCCATGTTTAGTCATATAGCATTGTAGATATTTACATGTTTATATAGATAGCGGTGTAGTTATTTCCATGTTTATACAGATAGCGGTGAAGATATTTCCATGTTTACACAGATAGCGGTGTGGATATTTCCATCTTCATACAGCTAGCGGTGTAGATATTTCCATATTTATACTGATAGCGGTGCAGATATTTCCATGTTTATACAGATAGCGGTGTAGATATTTCCATGTTTATACAGGTAGCGATGTAGATATTTCCAAGTTTATAGAGATAGCGGTGTAAATATTTCCATGTTTATACAGATAGCGGTGTAGATATTTCCATCTTAATACAGATGGCGTTGTAGATATTTCCTTGTTCATACAGATGTCGGTGCAGATATTCCCATGTTCCTACAGATGGTGGTGTAGATATTTCCATGTTTATAGGGATGGCGGTGGACATATTTCCATGTTTATTCAGATAGCGGTGTAGATATTTCCATCTTTATACAGATAGCGGTGTAGATATTTCCACGTTTATACAGATGTCGGTGTAGATATTTCCATGTTTATAGAAATGGCGGTGTAGATATTTCTACGTTTATGCAGATGGCGGTGTAGATGCTTCCTTCTTTATATACATAGCGGTGTAGATATCTCCATGTTCATACAGATGGCGGTTTAGATATTTCCATCTTTATAGAGATGGCGGTATAGCTATTTCCATGTTTATAGAGATGGCGGTGTAGATATTTTCATGTTCCTACAGATGACGGTGTAGATATTTCCATGTTTATAGATATGGCGGTGTAGATATTTCCACCTTTACAGAGATAGTGGTGTAGTTATTTCCAAGTTTATAGAGATAGCGGTGTAGATATTTCCATGTTTATACAGAGAGCGGTGTAGTTATTTCCATGTTTATTCACAGAGCACTGTAGATATTTACATGTTTGTAGAAATGGCGGTCTAGACATTTCCTTGTTCATACTGATAGCGGTGTAGATATTTCCATACTTATAGACATAGCAGTGTAGATATTTCCATTTTTATGCAAATAGCAGTGTGAATATTTCCAAGTTCATACAGACAGCGGTGTAGATATTTCCACCTTTATAGATATGGCAGTGTAGATATTTCCATCTTCATACGGTTGGCAGTGTAGATATTTACATGTTTATACAGATGGCGGTGTAGATATTTTCATGTTTATACAGATGGCGGTGTAAGTATTTCCATGTTTACACAGATAGCGGTGTAGGTATTTCCATGTTTACACAGATAGCGGTGTAGTCATTTCCATGTTTACACAGATAGCGTTGTAAATATTTACATGTTCATAGAGATAGCGGTGTAGTTATTTCCATGTTTATACAGAGAGCGGTGAAGACATTTCCATGTTTACACAGCTAGCGGTGCGGATATTTCCATGTTTATGCAAATAGCGGTGTAGATATTTCCATGTTTATACAGATAGCGGTGCAGATATTTCCATGTTTATACAGATAGCCGTGTAGATATTTCCATGTTTACAGATGGCGGTGTAGATATTTGCATCTTAATACAGTTGGCGGTGTAGATATTTCCATGTTCATACAGATGGCGGTGTAGATATTTACATGTTCATACAGATGGCGGTGTAGATATTTCCATGTTCATACAGATGGCGGTGTAGATATTTCCATGTTCATAGAGATTGCGGTGTAGATATTTCCATGTTCATACCAATAGCGGTGTAGATATTTCCATGTTCATACTGATGGCGGTGTGGATATTTACATGTTCATACAGATAGTGGTGTAGATATTTCCATGTTCGTAAGGATGGCAGTGTAGATTTTTCCATGTTCATACCGATAGCGGTGTAGATATTTCCAAGTTCATACAGATGGCGGTGTAGATATTTCCATGTTCATACAGAGGACGGTGTAGATATTTCCTTGTATATAGGGATGGCGGTGTAGATATTTTCATGTTTAAACAGATGGCCGTGTAGATATTTCCATGTTTACACAGATAGCGGTGTAGACATTTCCATGTTTACACAGATAGCGGTGTGGATATTTCCATGTTTATGCAGATAGCAGTGTATATATTTCCATGTTTATACAGATAGCGGTGCGGATATTTCCATGTTTATTCAGATAGCGGTGCGGATATTTCCATGTTTATACAGATAGTTGGGCAGATATTTCCATGTTTATACAGATAGCGGTGTAGACATTTCTATGTTTACACAGATAGCGGTGTAGATATTTCCACGTTCATACAGTTAGCGGTGTAGATATTTCCTTGTTCATACAGATGGCGGTGTACATATTTACATGTTCATACAGATGGCGGTATAGATATTTCAATGTTCGTACAGATGGCGGTCTAGATATTTCCATGTTCATAGAGATGGCGGTGTAGATATTTCCATGTTTACGCAGATAGCGGTATAGACATTTCCATGTTTATACAAATGATGGTGTAGATATTTCCATGTTTATAGAGATGGCGGTCTAGATATTTCCATGTTTAAAGAGATAGTGGTGTAGTTATTTCCAAGTTTATAGAGACAGCGTTGTCGATATTTCCATGTTTATACAGATAGCGGTGAAGATATTTCCATGTTTATACATATAGCGGTGTAGATATTTCCATGTTCGTACAGATAGCGGTGTAGATATTTCCATGTTCATACAGATAGCGGTGTAGATATTTCCATGTTCATACAGATAACGGTGTAGATAATTCCATGTTCATACAGATAGCGGTGTAGATATTTCCATGTTCATACAGTTAGCGGTGTAGATATTTCCATGTTCATACAGATGGCGGTGTAGATATTTACATGTTCATACAGATGGCGGTATAGATATTTCCATGTTCGTACAGATGGCGGTGTAGATATTTCCATGTTCATAGAGATGGCGTTGTAGATATTTCCATGTTTATGCAGATAGCGGTATAGATATTTCCATGTTTATACAGATGGTGGTGTAGATATTTCCATGTTTATAGAGATGGAGTTCTAGATATTTCCATGTTTACAGAGATAGTGGTGTAGTTATTTCCAAGTTTATAGAGACAGCGTTGTAGATATTTCCATGTTTATTCAGATAGCTGTGAAGATATTTCCATGTTTATACAGATAGCGGTGTAGACATTTAGATGTTTATACAGATAGCAGTGTAGATATCTCCATGTTTATAGAGATAGTGGTGTAGATAATTTCAATTTTATACAGAGAGCAGTGTAGATATTTCCAAGTTCATACAGATAGCGTTGTAGATATTTCCACGTTTATAGAGATGGCGGTGTAGATATTTTCATGTTTACACAGATGGCGGTGTAGATATTTCCATGTTTACACAGATAGCGGTGTAGACATTTCCATGTTTACACAGATAGCGGTGTGGATATTTCCATGTTTATGCAGATAGCAGTGTAGATATTTCCATGTTCATACAGATAGCAGTGCGGATATTTCCATCTTTATACAGATAGTTGTGCAGATATTTCCATGTTTATACAGATAGCGGTGTAGATATTTCCATCTTAATACAGCTGGCTGTGTAGATATGTCCATGTTCGTACAGATGGCGGTGTAGATATTTCCATGTTCATACTGATGGCGGTGCAGATATTTCGAAGTTTATAGAGATAGCGCTGTAGATATTTCCATATTTATAGAGAAATCTGTGTAGATATTTCCATGTTTATTCAGATACCTGTGTAGATATTTCCATGTTCATGCAGATAGCGGCGTAGGTATTTCCATGTTCATCCAGATGCCGGTGTATATATATCCATGTTCATACAGATGGCGGTGAAGATATTTCCATGTTCATACAGATGGCGGTGTAGGTATTTCCATGTTCATGCAAATGGCGGTGCAGTTACTTCCATGTTCATAGAGATGGCGGTGTAGATATTTCCAGGTTCATACAAATGGCGGTGTAGATATTTCCATGTTCATAGAGATGGCGGTGTAGATATTTCCATGTTTATACAGATAGCGTTGTAAATAGTTACATGTTCATAGAGATAGCTTTGTAGTTATTTCCATGTTTATACAGAGAGCGGTGAGGATATTTCCATGTTTAAACAGCTAGCGGTGCGGATATTTCCATGTTTATACAGATAGCCGTGTAGATATTTCCATGTTTATACAGATAGTGGTGTAGATATTTCCATGTTTACAGATGGCGGTGTAGATATTTGCATCTTAATACAGATGGCGGTGTAGATATTTCCAAGTTCATACAGATGGTGGTGTATATATTTCCATGTTCATACAGATGGCGGTGTAGATATTTCCATGTTCATACAAATGGCGGTGTAGATATTTCCAAGTTCATAGAGATGGCGGTGTAGATATTTCCATGTTCATACAAATGGCGGTGTAGATACTTCCATCTTCATAGAGATGGCGGTGTAGATATTTCCATGTTTATACAGATAGCAGTGTAGTTATTTCCTTGTTTATAGAGATAGCAGTGTAGATATTTCCATTGATATACAGATAGCCGTGTAGATATTTGCATGTTCATACAGATACCGGTGTAGATATTTCCATGTTTATACAGATAGCGGTGTAGATATTTCCATGTTCATACAGATAGCGGTGTAGATATCTCCATGTTCATACAGTTAGCTGTGTAGATATTTCCATGTTCTTACAGATGGCAGTGTAGATATTTACATGTTCATACAGATGGCGGTGTAGATATTTCCATGTTCAGATGGCGGTGTAGATATTTCCATGTTCATACAGATAGCGGTGTAGATATTTCCATGTTCATACAGATAGCGGTGTAGATATTTCCATGTTCATACAGTTAGCGGTGTAGATATTTCCATGTTCATACAGATGGCGGTGCAGATATTTACATGTTCATACAGATGGCGGTGTAGATATTTCCATGTTCGTACGCATGGCAGTGTAGATATTTCCATGTTCATACAGGTGGCGGTGTAGATATTTCCATGTTTATACAGATAGCATTGTAGTTATTTCCATGTTTATAGAGACAGCATTGTAGATATTACCATTGATATACAGATAGCTGTGTAGATATTTCCATGTTCATACAGATAGCGGTGAAGATATTTCCATGTTCGTACAGATAGCGGTGTAGATATTTCCATGTTCATACAGATAGTGGTGTAGATATTTCCATTTTCATACAGTTAGCGTTGAAGATATTTCCATGTTCATACAGATGGCGTTGTAGACATTTACATGTTCATACAGATGGCGGTATAGATATTTCCATGTTCGTACAGATGGTGGTGTAGATATTTCCAAGTTCATATAGATGGCGGTGTAGATATTTCCATGTTTATGCAGATAGCAGTATAGATATTTCCATGTTTATACAGATGGTGGTGTAGATATTTCCATGTTTATAGAGATGGCGGTCTAGATATTTCCATGTTTACAGAGATACTGGTGTAGTTATTTCCAAGTTTATAGAGACAGCGTTGTAGATATTTCCATGTTTATACAGATAGCGGTGAAGATATTTCCATGTTTATACAGATAGCGGTGTAGATATTTCCATGTTTATACAGATAGCAGTGTAGATATTTCCATGTTTATAGAGATAGTGGTGTAGATAATTTCAATTTTATACAGAGAGCAGTGTAGATATTTCCAAGTTCATACAGATAGCGGTGTAGATAATTCCACGTTTATAGAGATGGCGGTGTAGATATTTACATGTTCATACAGATGGCGGTGTAGATATTTCTATGTTCATAGGGATGGCGGTGTAGATATTTTCATGTTTACACAGAGGGCGGTGTAGATATTTCCATGTTTACACAGATAGCGGTGTAGACATTTCCATGTTTACACAGATAGCGGTGTGGATATTTCCATGTTCATACAAAGGTCGGTGTAGATATTTCCATGTTCATAGAGATGACGGTGTAGATATTTCCATGTTTATACAGATAGCAGTGTAGTTATTACCATATTTATAGAGATAGCAGTGTAGATATTTCCATTGATATACAGATAGCTGTGTAGATATTTGCATGTTCATACAGATAGCGGTGTAGATATTTCCATGTGTATTCAGAGAGCGGTGTAGATATTTCCATATTCATACAGTTAGCGGTGTAGATATTTCCATGTTCATACAGATGTCGGTGAAGATATTTCGAAGTTTATATTGATAGCGCTGTAGTTATTTCTATATTTATATAGAAATCTGTGTAGATATTTCCACGTATATGCAGATAGCTGTGTAGATATTTCCATGTTCATGCAGATAGCGGTGTAGTTATTTCCATGTTCATCTAGATGCTGGTGTAGATACATCCATGTTCATACAGATGGCGGTGAAGATATTTCCATGTTCATACAGTTTGCTGTGTAGATATTTCCATGTTCATCGAGATGGCGGTGTAGATATTTCCATGTTGATACAGATAGTAGTGTAGTTATTTCCATGTTTATAGAGATAGCAGTGTAGATATTTCCATTGATATACAGATAGCGGTGTAGCTATTTCCATGTTCATACAGATGGCGGTGTAGATATTTCCATGTTTATAGAGATGGCCGTGTAGATATTTTCATGTTTACACAGATGGAAGTGTAGATATTTCCATGTTTACACAGATAGCGGTGTAGACCTTTCCATGTTTACAGAGATAGCGGTGTGGATATTTCCATGTTTATGCAGATAGCGGTGTAGATATTTCCATGTTCATACAGATAGTGGTGTAGATATTTCCATGTTCATACCAATAGCGTTGTAGATATTTCCATGTTCATGCAGTTAGCGGTACCGATATTTCCATGTTTATACAGATGGTGGTGTAGATATTTCCATGTTTATGCAGATTGCGGTATAGATATTTCCATGTTCATACAGATGGCGGTGTAGATATCTCCATGTTCATAGAGATGGCGCTGTAGATATTTCCATGTTTATAGAGATGGCGGTTTAGATATTTCCATGTTGACAGAGATAGTGTTGTAGTTATTTCCAAGTTTATAGAGACAGCTTTGTAGATATTTCCATGTTTATACAGATAGCGGTGAAGTTATTTCCATGTTTATACAGATAGCAGTGTTGGTATTTCCATTGATATACAGATAGCTGTGTAGATATTTGCATGTTCACACAGAGAGCGGTGTAGATATTTCCATGTTCATACAGATGGCGGTGTAGATATTCACATGTTCATACAGATGGCGTTGTAGATATTTCCATGTTCATACAGATAGCGGTGTAGAGATTTCCATGTTCATACAGATAGCGTTGTAGATATTTCCATGTTCATACAGATAGCGGTGTAGATATTTCCATGTTCATACCAATAGCGGTGTAGACATTTCCATGTGCATACATTTAGCGGTGTAGATATTTCCATGTTCATACAGATGGCGGTGTAGATATTTACATGTTCATACAGATGGTGGTGTAGATATTTCCATGTTCTTATGGATGGCAGTGTAGATATTTCCATGATCATACAGATAATGGTGTAGATATTTCCATGTTCGTACAGATGGCGGTGTAGATATTTCCATGTTTATAGTGATGGCGGTCTAGATGTTTCCATGTTTACAGAGATAGTGGTGTAGTTATTTCCAAGTTTATAGAGACAGCGTTGTAAATATTTCCATGTTTAAACAGATAGCGGTCAAGATATTTCCATGTTTATACAGATAGCGGTGTAGATATTTCCATGTTTATACAGATAGCAGTGTAGATATTTCCATGTTTATAGAGATAGTGGTGTACATAATTTCAATTTTATACAGAGAGCAGTGTTGATATTTCCAAGTTCATACAGATAGCGGTGTAGATATTTCCACGTTTATAGAGATGGCGGTGTAGATATTTCCATCTTCATATAGAGGACGGTGTAGATATTTCCAAGTTTATAGGGATGGCGGTGTAGATATTTTCATGTTTACACAGATGGCGGTGTAGATATTTCCATGTTTACACGGATAGCGGTGTAGACATTTCCATGTTTACACAGATAGCGGTGTGGATATTTCCATGTTTATGCAGATAGCAGTGTAGATATTTCCATGTTTATACAGATAGCGGTGCGGATATTTCCATGTTTATTCAGATAGCGGTGCGGATATTTCCATGTTTATTCAGACAGCGGTGCGGATATTTCCATGTTTATACAGATAGTTGGGCAGATATTTCCATGTTTATACAGATAGCGGTGTAGATATTTCCATCTTAATACAGATGGCGGTGTAGATATGTCCATGTTCGTAAAGATGGCGGTGTAGATATTTCCATGTTCATACAGATGGCGGTGTAGATATTTCGAAGTTTATAGGGATAGCGCTGTAGTTATTTCCATATTTATAGAGAAATCTGTGTAGATATTTCCATGTATATTCAGATAGCTGTGTAGATATATCCATGTTCATGCAGATAGCGGTGTAGATATTTCCATGTCCATCCAGATGCCGGTGTACATATATCCATGTTCATACAGATGGCGGTGAAGATATTTCCATGTTCATTCAGATGGCGGTGTAGGTATTTCCATGTTCCTACAAATGGCGGTGTAGATATTTCCATGTTCATAGAGATGGCGGTGTAGATATTTCCAGGTTCATACAAATGGCGGTGTAGATATTTCCATGTTCATAGAGATGGCGGTGTAGATATTTCCATGTTTATACAGAAAGCAGTGTAGTTATTTCCATGTTAATAGAGATACCAGTGTGGATATTTCCATTGATATACAGATAGCTGTGTAGATATTTGCATGTTCATACAGAGAGCGGTGTAGATATTTCCATGTTCATACAGATGGCGGTGTAGATATTTCCATGTTCATACAGATAGCGGTGTAGACATTTCCATGTTCATACAGATAGCGGTGTAGATATTTCCATGTTCATACAGATAGCAGTGTAGATATTTCCATGTTCATACCAATAGCGGTGTACACATTTCCATGTTCATACAGTTAGCGGTGTAGATATTTCCATGTCCATACAGATGGCGGTGTAGATATTTACATGTTCATACAGATGGCTGTGTAGATATTTCCATGTTCGTACGGATGGCAGTGTAGATATTTCCATGTTCATACAGGTGGTGGTGTAGATATTTCCATGTTTATACAGATAGCAGTGTAGTTATTTCCATGTTAATAGAGATAGCTGTGTAGATACATCCATTGATATACAGATAGCTGTGTAGATATTTGCATGTTCATACAGATAGCGGTGTAGATATTTCCATGTTCATACAGATAGCGGTGTAATTATTTCCATGTTCATACAGATAACGGTGTAGATATTTCCATGCTCATACAGACAGCGGTGTAGATATTTCCATGTTCATACAGTTTGCGGTGTAGATATTTCCATGTTCATACAGATGGCGGTGTAGATATTTATATGTTCGTATAGATGGCGGTATAGATATTTTCATGTTTGTACACATGGCGGTGTAGATATTTCCATGTTCATAGAGATGGCGGTGTAGATATTTCCATGTTTTTGCAGATAGCGGTATAGATATTTCCATGTTTATACAGATGGTGGTGTAGATATTTCCATGTTTATAGAGATGGCGGTCTAGATATTTCCATCTTTACAGAGATAGTGGTGTAGTTATTTCCAAGTTTATAGAGACAGCGTTGTAGATATTTCCATGTTTATACAGATAGCGGTGAAGATATTTCCATGTTTATACAGATAGCGGTGTAGATATTTCCATGTTTATACAGATAGCAGTGTAGATATTTCCATGTTTATAGAGATAGTGGTGTAGATAATTTCAATTTTATACAGAGAGCAGTGTAGGTATTTCCAAGTTCATACAGATAGCGGTGTAGATATTTCCACGTTTATAGAGATGGCGGTGTAGATATTTCCATGTTCATACAGATGGCGGTGTAGATATTTCCATGCTTATAGGGATGGCGGTGTAGATATTTTCATGTTTACACAGATGGCGGTGTAGATATTTCCATGTTTACACAGATAGCGGTGTAGACATTTCCATGTTTACACAGATAGCGGTGTGGATATTTCCATGTTTATGCAGATAGCAGTGTACATATTTCCATGTTCATACAGATAGCGGTGCGGATATTTCCATGTTTATACAGATAGTTGGGCAGATATTTCCATGTTTATACAGATAGCGGTGTAGATATTTCCATCTTAATACAGACGGCGGTGTAGATATGTCCATGCTCTTACAAATGGCGGTGTAGATATTTCCATGTTCATACAGATGGCGGTGTAGCTATTTCGAAGTTTATAGTGATCGCGCTGTAGTTATTTCCATATTTATAGAGAAATCTCTGTAGATATTTCCATGTATATTCAGATAGCAGTGTAGATTTTTCCATGTTCATGCCGATAGCGGTGTAGATATTTCCATGTTCATCCAGATGCCGGTGTACATATATCCATGTTCATACAGATGGCGGTGAAGATATTTCCATGTTCATACAGATGGTGGTGTAGATATTTCCATGTTCATACAAATGGCGGTGTAGATATTTCCATGTTCATAGAGATGGCGGTGTAGATATTTCCATGTTCATACAAATGGCGGTGTAGATATTTCCATGTTCATAGTGATGGCGGAGTAGATATTTCCATATTTATACAGATAGCAGTGTAGTTATTTCCATGTTTATAGAGATAGCAGTGTAGATATTTCCATTGATATACAGATAGCTGTGTAGATATTTGCATGTTCATTCAGATAGCGGTGTAGATATTTCCATGTTCATACAGATAGCGGTGTAGATATTTCCATGTTCATACAGATAGCGGTGTAGATATTTCCATGTTCATACAGATAGCGGTGTAGATATTTCCATGTTCGTACAGATAGCGGTGTAGATATTTCCATGTTCATACAGATGGCGGTGTAGATATTTACATGTTCATACAGATGGCGGTGTAGATATTTCCATGTTCATACAGATAGCGGTGTAGATATTTCCATGTTCATACAGATGGCGGTGTAGATATTTCCATGTTCCTACACATAGCGGTTTAGATATTTCCATGTTCATACAGATAGCGGTGTAGATATTTCCATGTTCATACCGATAGCGGTGTTGATATTTCCATGTTCATACAGTTAGCGGTGTAGATATTTCCATGTTCATACAGATGGCTGTGTAGATATTTACATGTTCATAGAGATAGCGGTGTAGATATTTCCATGTTCGTACGGATGGCAGTGTAGATATTTCCATGTTCTTACATGTGGCGGTGTAGATATTTCCATGTTTCTACAGATAGCAGCGTAGTTATTTCCATGTTTATAGAGATGGCTGTGTAGATATTTCCATTGATATACAGATAGCTGTGTAGATATTTGCATGTTCATACTGATAGCGGTTTAGATATTTCCATGTTCTTACAGATAGCGGTGTAGATATTTCCATGTTCATACATATAGCGGTGTAGATATTTCCATGTTCATACAGATAACGGTGTAGATATTTACATGTTCATACAGATAGCGGTGTAGATATTTCCATGTTCATACAGTTAGCGGTGTAGATATTTCCATGTTCATACAGTTGGCGGTGTAGATATTTACATGTTCATACAGATGGCAGTATTGATATTTCCATGTTCGTACAGATGGTGGTGTAGTTATTTCTATGTTCATAGAGATGGCGGTGTAGATATTTCCATGTTTATGCAGATAGCGGTATAAATAATTCCATGTTTATACAGATGGTGGTGTAGGTATTTCCATGTTTATAGAGATGGAGGTCTAGATATTTCCATGTTTACAGAGATAGTGGTGTAGTTATTTCGAAGTTTACAGAGACAGCGTTGTAGATATTTCCATGTTTATACAGATAGCTGTGAAGATATTTCCACAATTATACAGATAGCGATGTAGATATTTCCATGTTTATACAGATAGCAGTGTAGATATTTCCATGTTTATAGAGATAGTGGTGTAGATAATTTCAATTTTATACAGAGAGCAGTGTAGATATTTCCAAGTTCATACAGATAGAGGTGTAGATTTTTCAACGTTTATAGAGATGGCGGTGTAGATATTTCCATGTTCATACAGATGGCGGTGTAGATATTTCCATGTTTATAGGTATGGCGGTGTAGATATTTTCATGTTCATATAGATGGCGGTGTAGATATTTCCATGTTTATAGGGATGGCGGTGTAGATATTTTCATGTTTACACAGATGGCGGTGTCGATATGTCCATGTTTACACAGATAGCGGTGTAGACATTTACATGTTTACACAGATAGCGGTGTGGATATTTTCATGTTTATGCAGATAGCAGTGTAGATATTTCCATGTTTTTACAGATAGCGGTGCGGATATTTCCATGTTTGTTCAGATAGCGGTGCGGATATTTCCATGTTTATACAGATAGTTGGGCAGCTATTTCCATGTTTATACAGATAGCGGTGTAGATATTTCCATCTTAATACAGATGGCGGTGTAGATATGTCCATGTTCGTACAGATGGCGGTGTAGATATTTCCAAGTTCATACAAATGGCGGTGTAGATATTTCCATGTTCATAGAGATGGCGGTGTAGATATTTCCATGTTCATACAAATGGCGGTGTAGATATTTCCATGTTCATAGAGATGGCGGAGTAGATATTTCCATATTTATACAGATAGCAGTGTAGTTATTTCCATGTTTATAGAGATAGCAGTGTAGATATTTCCATTGATATACAGATAGCTGTGTGGATATTTGCATGTTCATTCAGATAGCGGTGTAGATATTTCCATGTTCATACAGATAGCGGTGTAGATATTTCCATGTTCATACAGATAGCGGTGTAGATATTTCCATGTTCATACAGATAGCGGTGTAGATATTTCCATGTTCATACAGATAGCGGTGTAGATATTTCCATGTTCATACAGATGGCGGTGTAGATATTTACATGTTCATACAGATGGCGTTGTAGATATTTCCATGTTCATACAGATAGCGGTGTAGATATTTCCATGTTCATACAGATGGCGGTGTAGTTATTTCCAGGTTCCTACACAGAGTGGTGTAGATATTTCCATGTTCATACAGATAGCGGTGTAGATATTTCCATGTTCATACCGATAGCAGTGTTGATATTTCCATGTTCATACAGTTAGCGGTGTAGATATTTCCATGTTCATACAGTTAGCGGTGTAGATATTTCCATGTTCATACAGTTGGCGGTGTAGATATTTACATGTTCATACAGATGGCAGTATTGATATTTCCATGTTCGTACAGATGGTGGTGTAGTTATTTCTATGTTCATAGAGATGGCGGTGTAGATATTTCCATGTTTATGCAGATAGCGGTATAAATAATTCCATGTTTATACAGATGGTGGTGTAGGTATTTCCATGTTTATAGAGATGGAGGTCTAGATATTTCCATGTTTACAGAGATAGTGGTGTAGTTATTTCGAAGTTTACAGAGACAGCGTTGTAGATATTTCCATGTTTATACAGATAGCTGTGAAGATATTTCCACAATTATACAGATAGCGATGTAGATATTTCCATGTTTATACAGATAGCAGTGTAGATATTTCCATGTTTATAGAGATAGTGGTGTAGATAATTTCAATTTTATACAGAGAGCAGTGTAGATATTTCCAAGTTCATACAGATAGAGGTGTAGATTTTTCAACGTTTATAGAGATGGCGGTGTAGATATTTCCATGTTCATACAGATGGCGGTGTAGATATTTCCATGTTTATAGGTATGGCGGTGTAGATATTTTCATGTTCATATAGATGGCGGTGTAGATATTTCCATGTTTATAGGGATGGCGGTGTA
Source organism: Gorilla gorilla gorilla (assembly GCF_029281585.2). Classification (NCBI taxonomy): domain Eukaryota; kingdom Metazoa; phylum Chordata; class Mammalia; order Primates; family Hominidae; genus Gorilla; species Gorilla gorilla. The sequence continues at coordinate 863,899 of NC_073233.2, read as the reverse complement.
GATATTTTCATGTTTACACAGATGGCGGTGTCGATATGTCCATGTTTACACAGATAGCGGTGTAGACATTTACATGTTTACACAGATAGCGGTGTGGATATTTTCATGTTTATGCAGATAGCAGTGTAGATATTTCCATGTTTTTACAGATAGCGGTGCGGATATTTCCATGTTTGTTCAGATAGCGGTGCGGATATTTCCATGTTTATACAGATAGTTGGGCAGCTATTTCCATGTTTATACAGATAGCGGTGTAGATATTTCCATCTTAATACAGATGGCGGTGTAGATATGTCCATGTTCGTACAGATGGCGGTGTAGATATTTCCAAGTTCATACAAATGGCGGTGTAGATATTTCCATGTTCATAGAGATGGCGGTGTAGATATTTCCATGTTCATACAAATGGCGGTGTAGATATTTCCATGTTCATAGAGATGGCGGAGTAGATATTTCCATATTTATACAGATAGCAGTGTAGTTATTTCCATGTTTATAGAGATAGCAGTGTAGATATTTCCATTGATATACAGATAGCTGTGTGGATATTTGCATGTTCATTCAGATAGCGGTGTAGATATTTCCATGTTCATACAGATAGCGGTGTAGATATTTCCATGTTCATACAGATAGCGGTGTAGATATTTCCATGTTCATACAGATAGCGGTGTAGATATTTCCATGTTCATACAGATAGCGGTGTAGATATTTCCATGTTCATACAGATGGCGGTGTAGATATTTACATGTTCATACAGATGGCGTTGTAGATATTTCCATGTTCATACAGATAGCGGTGTAGATATTTCCATGTTCATACAGATGGCGGTGTAGTTATTTCCAGGTTCCTACACAGAGTGGTGTAGATATTTCCATGTTCATACAGATAGCGGTGTAGATATTTCCATGTTCATACCGATAGCAGTGTTGATATTTCCATGTTCATACAGTTAGCGGTGTAGATATTTCCATGTTCATACAGATGGTGGTGTAGATATTTACATGTTCATAGAGATAGCGGTGTAGATATTTCCATGTTCGTACGGATGGCAGTGTAGATATTTCCATGTTCATACATGTGGCGGTGTAGATATTTCCATGTTTATACAGATAGCAGTGTAGTTATTTCCATGTTTATAGAGATGGCTGTGTAGATATTTCCATTGATATACAGATAGCTGTGTAGATATTTGCATGTTCATAGAGATAGCGGTGTAGATATTTCCATGTTCATAGAGATAGCGGTGTAGATATTTCCATGTTCATACAGATATCGGTGTAGATATTTCCATGTTCATACAGATAGCGGTGTAGATATTTCCATGTTCATACAGATAGCGGTGTAGATATTTCCATGTTCATACAGATAACGGTGTAGATATCTCCATGTTCATACAGACAGCGGTGTAGATATTTCCATGTTCATACAGTTAACGGTGTAGATATTTCCATGTTCATACAGATGGCGGTGAAGATATTTACATGTTCATACAGATGGCGGTATAGATATTTCCATGTTCCTACAGATGGCGGTGTAGATATTTCCATGTTCATAGAGATGGCGGTGTAGATATTTCCATGTTTATGCAGATAGCGGTATAGATATTTCCATGTTTATACAGATGGTGGTGTAGATATTTCCATGTATATAGAGATGGCGGTCTAGATATTTCCATGTTTACAGAGATAGTGGTGTAGTTATTTCCAAGTTTATAGAGACAGTGTTGTAGATATTTCCATCCTTATACAGAGAGCGGTGAAGATATTTCCATGTTTATACAGATAGCGATGTAGATATTTCCATGTTTATAGAGATAGTGGTGTAGATAATTTCAATTTTATACAGAGAGCAGTGTAGATATTTCCAAGTTCATACAGATAGCGGTGTAGATTTTCCAACGTTTATAGAGATGGCAGTGTAGATATTTCCATGTTCATACAGATGGCGGTGTAGATATTTCCATGTTTATAGGGATGGCGGTGTAGATATTTTCATGTTCATATACATGGCGGTGTAGATATTTCCATGTTTATAGGGATGGCGGTGTAGATATTTTCATGTTTACACAGATGGCGGTGTAGATATGTCCATGTATACACAGATAGTGTTGTAGACATTTACATGTTTACACAGATAGCGGTGTGGATATTTTCATGTTTATGCAGATAGCAGTGTAGATATTTCCATGTTTATACAGATAGCGGTGCGGATATTTCCATGTTTGTTCAGAAAGCGGTGCGGATATTTCCATGTTTATACAGATAGTTGGGCAGCTATTTCCATGTTTAAACAGATAGCGGTGTAGATATTTCCATCTTAATACAGATGGCGGTGTAGATATGTCCATGTTCATACAGATGGCGGTGTAGATATTTCCATGTTCATAAAGATGGCGGTGTAGATATTTCGAAGTTTATAGAGATAGCGCTGTAGTTTTTTCCATATTTATAGATAAATATGTGTAGATATTTCCATGTATATTCAGATAGCTGTGTAGATATTTCGATGTTCATGCAGATTACGGTGTAGATATCTCCATGTTCATCCAGATGCCGGTGTACATATATCCATGTTCATACAGATGGCGGTGAAGATATTTCCATGTTCATACAAATGGCGGTGTAGGTATTTCCATGTTTATACAAATGGCGGTGTTGACATTTCCATGTTCATAGAGATGGCGGTGTAGATACTTCCAGGTTCATACAAATGGCGGTGTAGATATTTCCATGTTCATAGAGATGGGGCTGTAGATATTTCCATGTTTATACAAATAGCCGTGTAGTTATTTCCATGTTTATAGAGATACCAGTGTGGATATTTCCATTGATATACAGATAGCTGTGTAGATATTTCCATGTTCATACAGATAGCGGTGTAGATATTTCCATGTTCATACAGATAGAGGTGTAGATATTTCCATGTTCATACAGATAGCGGTGTAGATATTTCCATGTTAATACAGATAGCAGTGTAGATATTTCCATGTTCATACAGATAGCGGTGTAGATATTTCCATGTTCATACAGTTAGCGGTGTAGTTATTTCCATGTTCATACAGATGGCGGTGTAGATATTTCGAGGTTTATAGGGATAGCGATGTAGTTGTTTCCATATTTATAGAGAAATCTGTGTAAATATTTCCATGTATATTCAGATAGCTGTGTAGATATTTCCATGTTCATGCAGATTACGGTGTAGATATTTCCATGTTCATCCAGATGCCGGTGTACATATATCCATGTTCATACAGATGGCGGTGAAGATATTTCCATGTTCATACAGATGGCGGTGTAAGTATTTCCATGTTTATGCAAATGGCGGTGTTGATATTTCCATGTTCATAGAGATGGCGGTGTAGATATTTCCAGGTTCATACAAATGGCGGTGTATATATTTCCATGTTCATAGAGATGGCGGTGTAGATATTTCCATGTTTATACAGATAGCAGTGTAGATATTTCCATGCTTATAGAGATACCAGTGTGGATATTTCCATGTTCATACAGATAGCTGTGTAGATATTTCCATGTTCATACAGATAGCGGTGTAGATATTTCCATGTTCATACAGATAGCGGTGTAGATATTTCCATGTTCATACAGATAGCGGTGTAGATATTTCCATGTTAATACAGATAGCGATGTAGATATTTCCATGTTCATACAGTTTGCGGTGTAGATATTTCCATGTTCATACAGTTAGCGGTGTAGATATTTCCATGTTCATACAGATGGCGGTGTAGATATTTACATGTTCATACAGATGGCGGTGTAGATATTTCGATGTTCATACAGATAGCGGTGTAGATATTTCCATGTTCATACAGTTAGCGGTGTAGGTATTTCCATGTTCATACAGTTAGCGGTGTAGATATTTCCATGTTCATACAGATGGCGGTGAAGATATTTACATGTTCATACAGATGGTGGTGTAGATATTTCCATGTTTGTACGGATGGCAGTGTAGATATTTCCATTTTCATACAGGTGGCGGTGTAGATATTTCCATGTTTATACAGATAGCAGTGTAGTTATTTCCATGTTAATAGAGATAGCTGTGTAGATATTTCCATTGATATTCAGATAGCTGTGTAGATATTTGCATGTTCATACAGATAGCGGTGTAGATATTTCCATGTTGATACAGATTGCGGTGTTGTTATTTCCATGTTCATACAGAAGGCGGTGAAGACATTTCTAGGTTCATACAGATAACGGTGTAGATATTTCCATGTTCATACAGACAGCGGTGTAGATATTTCCATGTTCATAAAGTTAGCCGTGTAGCTATTTCCATGTTCATACAGATGGCGGTGTAGATATTTACATGTTCATACAGATGGCGGTATATATATTTCAATGTTAGTACAGTTGGCGGTGTAGATATTTCCATGTTCATAGAGATGGCGGTGTAGATATTTCCATGTTTATGCAGATAGCGGTATAGATATTTCCATGTTTATACAGATGGTGGTGTAGATATTTCCATGTTTATAGAGACGGCGGTCTAGATATTCCCATGTTTACAGAGATAGTGGTGTAGTTATTTCTAAGTTTATAGAGACAGCGTTGTAGATATTTCCATGTTTATACAGATAGCGGTGAAGATATTTCCATGTTCATTCAGATAGCGGTGTAGATATTTCCATGTTCGTACAGATAGCAGTGTAGATATTTCCATGTTCATACAGATAGCGGTGTAGATATTTCCATGTTCATACAGATAACGGTGTAGATATTTCCATGTTCATACAGATAGCGGTGTAGATATTTCCATGTTCATAGAGATGGCGGTGTAGTTATTTACATGTTCATACAGATGGCAGTATAGATATTTCCATGTTCATACAGATGGCGGTGTAGATGTTTCCATGTTCATACAGATGGCGGTGTAGATATTTCCATGTTTATGCAGATAGCGGTATAGATATTTCCATGTTTATACAGATGGTGGTGTAGATATTTCCATGTTTATAGAGATGGATGTCTAGATATATCCATGTTTACAGAGATAGTGGTGTAGTTATTTCCAAGTTTATAGAGACAGCGTTGTAGATATTTCCATGTTTATACAGATAGCTGTGAAGATATTTCCATGTTTATACAGATAGCGGTGTAGATATTTTCATGTTTATACAGATAGCAGTGTAGATATTTCCATGTTTATAGAGATAGTGGTGTAGATAATTTCAATTTTATTCAGAGAGCATTGTAGATATTTCCGAGTTCATACAGATAGCGGTGTAGATATTTCCACGTTTATAGAGATGGCGGTGTAGATATTTCCATGTTCATACAGATGGCGGTGTAGATATTTCCATGTTTATAGGGATGGCAGCGTAGATATTTTTATGTTTACACAGATGGCGGTGTAGATATTTCCATGTGTACACAGATAGCGGTGTAAACATTTCCATGTTTACACAGATAGCGGTGTGGATATTTCCATGTTTATGCAGATAGCAGTGTAGATATTTCCATGTTTATACAGATAGCGGTGCGGATATTTCCATGTTTATACAGATAGTTGGGCAGATATTTCCATGTTTATACAGATAGCCATGTAGATATTTCCATCTTAATACAGATGGCGGTGTAGATATATCCATGTTTGTACAGATGGCGGTGTAGCTATTTCCATGTTCATACAGGTGGCGGTGTAGATATTTCGAAGTTTATAAGATAGCGCTGTAGTTATTTCCATATTTATAGAGAAATCTTTGCAGATATTTCCATGTATATTCAGATTGCTGTGTAGATATTTCCATGTTCATGCAGATAGCGGTGTATATATTTCCATGTTCATCCAGATGCCGGTGTATATATAACCATGTTCATACAGATGGCGGTGTAGATATTTCCATGTTCATAGAGATGGCGGTGTAGATAATTCCATGGTCATACAAATGGCGGTGTAGATATTTCCATATTTATACAGATAGCAGTGTTGTTATTTCCATGTTTATAGGGATTGCAGTGTAGATATTTTCATTGATATACAGATAGCTGTGTAGATATTTGCATGTTCATACAGATAGAGGTCTAGTTATTTCCATTTTCATACAAATAGCGGTGTAGATATTTCCATGTTCATACAGATAGCGGTGTAGGTATTTCCAAGTTCATACTGATAGCGGTGTAGATATTTCCATGTTCATAAAGACAGCAGTGTAGATATTTCTATGTTCATACTGATGGCTGTGTAGATATTTCCATGTTCATACAGATAGCGGTGTAGATATTTCCATGTTCATACAGATAGCGGTGTAGATATTTCCATGTTCATACCAATAGCGGTGTAGATAGTTCCATGTTCATAGAGTTAGCGGTGTAGGTATTTCCATGCTCATACAGATGGCGGTGTAGATATTTACATGTTCATACAGATGGCGGTGTAGATATTTCCAGGTTCGTACGGATGGCAGTGTAGATATTTCCATGTTCATACAGGTGGCGGTGTAGATATTTCCATGTTTATACAGATAGCAGTGTAGTTATTTCCACGTTTATAGTGACAGCTGTGTAGATATTTCCATTGATATACGGATAGTTGTGTAGATATTTGCATGTTCATACAGTTAGCGGTGTTGATATTTCCATGTTCATACAGATGGCGGTTTAGATATTTACATGTTCATACAGATGGCGGTATAGATATTTCCATGTTCATACAGATAGCGGTGTAGATATTTCCATGTTCATATAGTTAGAGGTGTAGATATTTGCATGTTCATACAGATGGCGGTGTAGATATTTCCATGTTCATTCAGATGGCGGTGTAGATATTTCCATGTTCATACAGATGGCGGTGTAGAGATTTCCATGTTCATACAGATAGCGGTGTAGATATTTCCATGTTCATACAGATAGCGCTGTAGATATTTCCATGTTCATACCAATTGCGGTGTAGACATTTCCATGTTCATACAGTTAGCGGTGTAGATATTTCCATGTTCATACAGATGGCGGTGTAGATATTTCCATGTTCGTGCAGATGGCAGTGTAGATATTTCCATGTTCATACAGGTGGCGGTGTAGATATTTCCATGTTTATACAGATAGCAGTGTAGTTATTTCCATGTTTATAGAGATAGCAGTGTATATATTTCCATTGATATACAGATAGCTGTGTAGATATTTGCATGGTCATACAGATAGCGGTGTAGATATTTCCATGTTCATACAGATAGCGGTGTAGATATTTCCATGTTCATACAGATAGCGGTGTAGATATTTCCATGTTCATACAGATAGCAGTGTATATATTTCCATGTTCATGCAGATAGCGGTGTAGATATTTCCATGTTCATACAGATAGCGGTGTAGATATTTCCATGTTCATACAAATAGCGGTGTTGACAATTCCATGATCATACATTTAGCGGCGTAGATATTTCCATGTTCATGCAGATGGTGGTGAGGTTATTTCCATGTTCATACAGATGGCGGTTTAGATATTTCCATGTTTGTAGGGATGGCAGTGTAGATATTTCTGTGTTCATACAGGTGGCGGTGTAGATATTTCCATGTTTATACAGATAGGAGTGTAGATATTTCCATGTTAATAGAGATAGCTGTGTAGATATTTCCATTGATATACAGATAGCTGTGTAGATATTTGCATGTTCATACAGATAGCGGTGTAGATATTTCCATGTTCGTACAGATAGCGGTGTAGATATTTCCATGTTCATACAGATAGCAGTGTAGATATTTCCATGTTCATGCAGATAGCGGTGTAGATATTTCCATGTTCATCCAGATGCCGGTGTACATATATCCATGTTCATACAGATGGCGGTGAAGATATTTCCATGTTCATACAGATGGTGTTGTAGATATTTCCATGTTCATACAAATGGCGGTGTAGATATTTCCATGTTCATAGAGATGGCGGTGTAGATATTTCCATGTTCATACAAATGGCGGTGTAGATATTTCCATGTTCATACAGATAGCGGTTTAGATATTTCCATGTTCATACAGATAGCAGTGTATATATTTCCATGTTCATACAGATAGCGGTGTAGATATTTCCATGTTCATACAGATAGCGGTGTAGATATTTCCATGTTCATACAAATAGCGGTGTTGACACTTCCATGATCATACATTTAGCGGTGTAGATATTTCCATGTTCATGCAGATGGTGGTGAGGTTATTTCCATGTTCATACAGATGGCGGTTTAGATATTTCCATGTTTGTACGGATGGCAGTGTAGATATTTCTGTGTTCATACAGGTGGCGGTGTAGATATTTCCATGTTTATACAGATAGGAGTGTAGTTATTTCCATGTTAATAGAGATAGCTGTGTAGATATTTCCATTGATATACAGATAGCTGTGTAGATATTTGCATGTTCATACAGATAGCGGTGTAGATATTTCCATGTTCGTACAGATAGCGGTGTAGATATTTCCATGTTCATACCAATAGCGGTGTAGATAGTTCCATGTTCATAGAGTTAGCGGTGTAGGTATTTCCATGCTCATACAGATGGCGGTGTAGATATTTACATGTTCATACAGATGGCGGTGTAGATATTTCCAGGTTCGTACGGATGGCAGTGTAGATATTTCCATGTTCATACAGGTGGCGGTGTAGATATTTCCATGTTTATACAGATAGCAGTGTAGTTATTTCCACGTTTATAGTGACAGCTGTGTAGATATTTCCATTGATATACGGATAGTTGTGTAGATATTTGCATGTTCATACAGTTAGCGGTGTTGATATTTCCATGTTCATACAGATGGCGGTTTAGATATTTACATGTTCATACAGATGGCGGTATAGATATTTCCATGTTCATACAGATAGCGGTGTAGATATTTCCATGTTCATATAGTTAGAGGTGTAGATATTTGCATGTTCATACAGATGGCGGTGTAGATATTTCCATGTTCATTCAGATGGCGGTGTAGATATTTCCATGTTCATACAGATGGCGGTGTAGAGATTTCCATGTTCATACAGATAGCGGTGTAGATATTTCCATGTTCATACAGATAGCGCTGTAGATATTTCCATGTTCATACCAATTGCGGTGTAGACATTTCCATGTTCATACAGTTAGCGGTGTAGATATTTCCATGTTCATACAGATGGCGGTGTAGATATTTCCATGTTCGTGCAGATGGCAGTGTAGATATTTCCATGTTCATACAGGTGGCGGTGTAGATATTTCCATGTTTATACAGATAGCAGTGTAGTTATTTCCATGTTTATAGAGATAGCAGTGTATATATTTCCATTGATATACAGATAGCTGTGTAGATATTTGCATGGTCATACAGATAGCGGTGTAGATATTTCCATGTTCATACAGATAGCGGTGTAGATATTTCCATGTTCATACAGATAGCGGTGTAGATATTTCCATGTTCATACAGATAGCAGTGTATATATTTCCATGTTCATGCAGATAGCGGTGTAGATATTTCCATGTTCATACAGATAGCGGTGTAGATATTTCCATGTTCATACAAATAGCGGTGTTGACAATTCCATGATCATACATTTAGCGGCGTAGATATTTCCATGTTCATGCAGATGGTGGTGAGGTTATTTCCATGTTCATACAGATGGCGGTTTAGATATTTCCATGTTTGTAGGGATGGCAGTGTAGATATTTCTGTGTTCATACAGGTGGCGGTGTAGATATTTCCATGTTTATACAGATAGGAGTGTAGATATTTCCATGTTAATAGAGATAGCTGTGTAGATATTTCCATTGATATACAGATAGCTGTGTAGATATTTGCATGTTCATACAGATAGCGGTGTAGATATTTCCATGTTCGTACAGATAGCGGTGTAGATATTTCCATGTTCATACAGATAGCAGTGTAGATATTTCCATGTTCATGCAGATAGCGGTGTAGATATTTCCATGTTCATCCAGATGCCGGTGTACATATATCCATGTTCATACAGATGGCGGTGAAGATATTTCCATGTTCATACAGATGGTGTTGTAGATATTTCCATGTTCATACAAATGGCGGTGTAGATATTTCCATGTTCATAGAGATGGCGGTGTAGATATTTCCATGTTCATACAAATGGCGGTGTAGATATTTCCATGTTCATACAGATAGCGGTTTAGATATTTCCATGTTCATACAGATAGCAGTGTATATATTTCCATGTTCATACAGATAGCGGTGTAGATATTTCCATGTTCATACAGATAGCGGTGTAGATATTTCCATGTTCATACAAATAGCGGTGTTGACACTTCCATGATCATACATTTAGCGGTGTAGATATTTCCATGTTCATGCAGATGGTGGTGAGGTTATTTCCATGTTCATACAGATGGCGGTTTAGATATTTCCATGTTTGTACGGATGGCAGTGTAGATATTTCTGTGTTCATACAGGTGGCGGTGTAGATATTTCCATGTTTATACAGATAGGAGTGTAGTTATTTCCATGTTAATAGAGATAGCTGTGTAGATATTTCCATTGATATACAGATAGCTGTGTAGATATTTGCATGTTCATACAGATAGCGGTGTAGATATTTCCATGTTCGTACAGATAGCGGTGTAGATATTTCCATGTTCAGACAGATAGCGGTGTAGATATTTCCATGTTCATACAGATAGCAGTGTAGATATTTCCATGTTCATACAGATAGCGGTGTAGATATTTCCATGTTCATACAGATAACGGTGTAGATATTTCCATGTTCATACAGACAGCGGTGTAGATATTTCCATGTTCATACAGACAGCGGTGTAGATATTTCCATGTTCATACAGTTAGCAGTGTAGATATTTCCATGTCCATACAGATGGCGGTATAGATATTTACATGTTCATACAGATGGCGGTATAGGTATTTCCATGTTCGTACAGATGGCGGTGTAGATATTTCCATGTTCATAGAGATGGTGGTGGAGATATTTCCATGTTTATGCAGATAGCGGTATAGATATTTCCATGTTTATACAGATGGTGGTGTAGATATTTCCATGTTTATAGAGATGACCGTCTAGATATTTCCATGTTTACAGAGATAGTGGTGTAGATATTTCCAAGTTTATAGAGACAGTGTTGTAGATATTTCCATGTTTATATAGATAGCGGTGAAGATATTTCCATGTTTATACAGATAGCGGTGTAGATATCTCCATGTTTATACAGATAGCAGTGTAGATATTTCCATGTTTATAGAGATAGTGGTGTAGATAATTTCAATTTTATACAGAGAGCAGTGTAGATATTTCCAAGTTCATACAGATAGCGGTGTAGATATTTCCACGTTTATAGAGATGGCGGTGTAGATATTTCCATGTTCATACAGATAGCGGTGTAGATATTTCCATGTTCATACAGATAGCGGTGTAGATATTTCCATGTTCATACAGATGGCGGTGTAGATATTTCCATGTTCGTACGGATGGCAGTGTAGATATTTCCATGTTCATACAGGTGGTGGTGTAGATATTTCCATGTTTCTACAGATAGCAGTGTAGTTATTTCCATGTTAATAGAGATAGCTGTGTAGATACATCCATTGATATACAGATAGCTGTGTAGATATTTGCATGTTCATACAGATCGCGGTGTAGATATTTCCATGTTCATACAGATAGCGGTGTAATTATTTCCATGTTCATACAGATAACGGTGTAGATATTTCCATGTTCATACAGACAGCGGTGTAGATATTTCCATGTTCATACAGTTAGCCGTGTAGATATTTCCATGTTCATACAGATGGCGGTGTAGATATTTATATGTTCGTATAGATGGCGGTATAGATATTTCCATGTTCGTACACATGGCGGTGTAGATATTACCATGTTCATAGAGATGGCGGTGTAGATATTTCCATGTTTATGCAGATAGCGGTATAGATATTTCCATGTTTTTACAGATGGTGGTGTAGATATTTCCATGTTTATAGAGATGGCGGTCTAGATATTTCCATCTTTACAGAGATAGTGGTGTAGTTATTTCCAAGTTTATTGAGACAGCGTTGTAGATATTTCCATGTTTATACAGATAGCGGTGAAGATATTTCCATGTTTATACAGATAGCGGTGTAGATATTTCCGTGTTTATACAGATAGCAGTGTAGATATTTCCATGTTTATAGAGATAGTGGTGTAGATAATTTCAATTTTATACAGAGAGCAGTGTAGATATTTCCAAGTTCGTACAGATAGCGGTGTAGATATTTCCATGTTCATACAGATAGCGGTGTAGATATTTCCATGTTCATACAGATAGCAGTGTATATATTTCCATGTTCATACAGATAGCGGTGTAGATATTTCCATGTTCATACAAATAGCGGTGTTGACACTTCCATGATCATACATTTAGCGGTGTAGATATTTCCATGTTCATGCAGATGGTGGTGAGGTTATTTCCATGTTCATACAGATGGCGGTTTAGATATTTCCATGTTTGTACGGATGGCAGTGTAGATATTTCTGTGTTCATACAGGTGGCGGTGTAGATATTTCCATGTTTATACAGATAGGAGTGTAGTTATTTCCATGTTAATAGAGATAGCTGTGTAGATATTTCCATTGATATACAGATAGCTGTGTAGATATTTGCATGTTCATACAGATAGCGGTGTAGATATTTCCATGTTCATACAGTTAGCGGTGTAGATATTTCCATGTTCATACAGATGGCGGTGTAGATATTTCCATGTTCGTGCAGATGGCAGTGTAGATATTTCCATGTTCATACAGGTGGCGGTGTAGATATTTCCATGTTTATACAGATAGCAGTGTAGTTATTTCCATGTTTATAGAGATAGCAGTGTATATATTTCCATTGATATACAGATAGCTGTGTAGATATTTGCATGGTCATACAGATAGCGGTGTAGATATTTCCATGTTCGTACAGATAGCAGTGTAGATATTTCCATGTTCATACAGATAGCGGTGTAGATATTTCCATGTTCATACAGATAGCAGTGTAGATATTTCCATGTTAATACAGATAGCGGTGTAGATATTTCCATGTTCATACAGATAACGGTGTAGATATTTCCATGTTCATACAGACAGCGGTGTAGATATTTCCATGTTCATACAGACAGCGGTGTAGATATTTCCATGTTCATACAGTTAGCGGTGTAGATATTTCCATGTTCATACAGATGGCGGTGTAGATATTTACATGTTCATACAGATGGCGGTATAGATATTTCCATGTTCGTACAGATGGCGTTGTTGATATTTCCATGTTCATAGAGATGGTGGTGGAGATATTTCCATGTTTATGCAGATAGCGGTATAGATATTTCCATGTTTATACAGATGGTGGTGTAGATATTTCCATGTATATAAAGATGACGGTCTAGATATTTGCATGTTTACAGAGATAGTGGTGTAGATATTTCCAAGTTTATAGAGACAGTGTTGTAGATATTTCCATGTTTATATAGATAGCGGTGAAGATATTTCCATGTTTATACAGATAGCGGTGTAGATATCTCCATGTTTATACAGATAGCAGTGTGGATATTTCCATGTTTATAGAGATAGTGGTGTAGATAATTTCAATTTTATACAGAGAGCAGTGTAGATATTTCCAAGTTCATACAGATAGCGGTGTAGATATTTCCACGTTTATAGAGATGGCGGTGTAGATATTTCCATGTTCATACAGATAGCGGTGTAGATATTTCCATGTTCATACGGATAGCGGTGTAGATATTTCCATGTTCATACAGATGGCGGTGTAGATATTTCCATGTTCGTACGGATGGCAGTGTAGATATTTCCATGTTCATACAGGTGGTGGTGTAGATATTTCCATTTTTCTACAGATAGCAGTGTAGTTATTTCCATGTTAATAGAGATAGCTGTGCAGATACATCCATTGATATACAGATAGCTGTGTAGATATTAGCATGTTCATACAGATAGCGGTGTAGATATTTCCATGTTCATACAGATAGCGGTGTAATTATTTCCATGTTCATACAGATAACGGTGTAGATATTTCCATGTTCATACAGACAGCGGTGTAGATATTTCCATGTTTTACAGTTAGCCGTGTAGATATTTCCATGTTCATACAGATGGCGGTGTAGATATTTATATGTTCGTATAGATGGCGTTATAGATATTTCCATGTTCGTACACATGGCGGTGTAGATATTTCCATGTTCATAGAGATGGCGGTGTAGATATTTCCATGTTTATGCAGATAGCGGTATAGATATTTCCATGTTTATACAGATGGTGGTGTAGATATTTCCATGTTTATAGAGATGGCGGTCTAGATATTTCCATCTTTACAGAGATAGTGTTGTAGTTATTTCCAAGTTTATAGAGACAGCGTTGTAGATATTTCCATGTTTATACAGATAGCGGTGAAGATATTTCCATGTTTATACAGATAGCGGTGTAGATATTTCCGTGTTTATACAGATAGCAGTGTAGATATTTCCATGTTTATAGAGATAGTGGTGTAGATAATTTCAATTTTATACAGAGAGCAGTGTAGATATTTCCAAGTTCATACAGATAGCGGTGTAGATATTTCCATGTTCATACAGATAGCGGTGTAGATATTTCCATGTTCATACAGATAGCAGTGTATATATTTCCATGTTCATACAGATAGCGGTGTAGATATATCCATGTTCATACAAATAGCGGTGTTGACACTTCCATGATCATACATTTAGCGGTGTAGATATTTCCATGTTCATGCAGATGGTGGTGAGGTTATTTCCATGTTCATACAGATGGCGGTTTAGATATTTCCATGTTTGTACGGATGGCAGTGTAGATATTTCTGTGTTCATACAGGTGGCGGTGTAGATATTTCCATGTTTATACAGATAGGAGTGTAGTTATTTCCATGTTAATAGAGATAGCTGTGTAGATATTTCCATTGATATACAGATAGCTGTGTAGATATTTGCATGTTCATACAGATAGCGGTGTAGATATTTCCATGTTCGTACAGATAGCGGTGTAGATATTTCCATGTTCATACAGATAGCGGTGTAGATATTTCCATGTTCATACAGATAGCAGTGTAGATATTTCCATGTTAATACAGATAGCGGTGTAGATATTTCCATGTTCATACAGATAACGGTGTAGATATTTCCATGTTCATACAGACAGCGGTGTAGATATTTCCATGTTCATACAGACAGCGGTGTAGATATTTCCATGTTCATACAGTTAGCGGTGTAGATATTTCCATGTTCATACAGATGGCGGTGTAGATATTTACATGTTCATACAGATGGCGGTATAGATATTTCCATGTTCGTACAGTTGGCGGTGTTGATATTTCCATGTTCATAGAGATGGTGGTGGAGATATTTCCATGTTTATGCAGATAGCGGTATAGATATTTCCATGTTTATACAGATGGTGGTGTAGATATTTCCATGTATATAGAGATGACGGTCTAGATATTTCCATGTTTACAGAGATAGTGGTGTAGATATTTCCAAGTTTATAGAGACAGTGTTGTAGATATTTCCATGTTTATATAGATAGCGGTGAAGATATTTCCATGTTTATACAGATAGCGGTGTAGATATCTCCATGTTTATACAGATAGCAGTGTAGATATTTCCATGTTTATAGAGATAGTGGTGTAGATAATTTCAATTTTATACAGAGAGCAGTGTAGATATTTCCAAGTTCATACAGATAGCGGTGTAGATATTTCCACGTTTATAGAGATGGCGGTGTAGATATTTCCATGTTCATACAGATAGCGGTGTAGATATTTCCATGTTCATTCAGATAGCGGTGTAGATATTTCCATGTTCATACAGATGGCGGTGTAGATATTTCCATGTTCGTACGGATGGCAGTGTAGATATTTCCATGTTCATACAGGTGGTGGTGTAGATATTTCCATTTTTCTACAGATAGCAGTGTAGTTATTTCCATGTTAATAGAGATAGCTGTGCAGATACATCCATTGATATACAGATAGCTGTGTAGATATTTGCATGTTCATACAGATAGCGGTGTAGATATTTCCATGTTCATACAGATAGCGGTGTAATTATTTCCATGTGTAAAGAGATAGCTGTGTAGATATTTCCATGTATATGCAGATAGCAGTGTAGATATTTCCATGTTCATACAGATAGCGGTGTAGATATTTCCATCTTAATGCAGATGGCGGTGTAGATATGTCCATGTTTATACAGATATTGGTGTAGATATTTCCATGTTCATACAGATAGCGGTGTAGATATTTCCATGTTCATGCAGATAGCGGTGTAGATATTTCCATGTTCATCCAGATGCCGGTGTACATATATCCATGTTCATACAGATGGCGGTGAGGATATTTCCATGTTCATACAGATGGTGGTGTAGATATTTCCATGTTCATACAAATGGCGGTGTAGATATTTCCATGTTCATAGAGGTGGCGGTGTAGATATTTCCATGTTCATACAAATGGCGGTGTAGATATTTCCATGTTCATAGAGGTGGCGGTGTAGATATTTCCATATTTATAGAGATAGCTGTGTAGTTATTTCTATGTTTATAGAGATAGCAGTGTAGATACTTCCATTGATATAGAAATAGCTGTGTAGATATTTGCATGTTCATAGAGATAGCGGTGTAGATATTTCCATGTTCATACAGATAGCGGAGTAGATATTTCCATATTCATACAGATAGCGGTGTAGATATTTGCATGTTCATACAGATAGCGGTGTAGATATTTCCATGTTCATACAGATAGCATTTTAGATAATTCCATGTTCATACAGTTAGCTGTGTAGATATTTCCATGTTTATAGGGACGGCGGTGTAGATATTTTCATGTTTACACAGATGGCGGAGTAGATATTTCCATGTTTACACAGATAGCGGTGTAGACATTTCCATGTTTAAACAGATAGCGGTGTGAATATTTCCATGTTTATGCAGATAGCAGTGTAGGTATTTCCATGTTTATTCAGATAGTGGTGCGGATATTTCCATGTTTATACAGATAGTTGGGCAGATATTTCCATGTTTATACAGATAGCGGTGTAGATATTTCCATCTTAATATAGATGATGGTGTAGATATGTCCATGTTTGTACAGATGGCGGTGTAGATATTTCCATGTTCATACAGATGGCGGTGTAGATATTTAGAAGTTTATAGAGATAGCGCTGTAGTTATTTCCATATTTTTAGAGAAATCTGCGTAGATATTTCCATGTATATTCAGATAGCTGTGTAGATATTTCCATGTTCATGCAGATAGCGGTGTAGATATTTCCATGTTCATCCAGATGCCGGTGTACATATATCCATGTTCATGCAGATGGCGGTGAAGATATTTCCATGTTCATACAGATGGTGGTGTAGATATTTCCATGTTCATACAAATGTCGTTGTAGATATTTCCATGTTCATAGAGAGGGCGGTGTAGATATTTCCATATTTATAGAGATAGCAGTGTTGTTATTTTTATGTTTATAGAGATAGCAGTGTAGATATTTCCATTGATATACAGATAGCTGTGTAGATATTTGCATGTTCATAGAGATAGCGGTGTAGATATATCCATGTTCATACAGATAGCGGTGTTGATATTTCCATGTTCATACAGATAGCGGTGTAGATATTTCCATGTTCATACAGATAGCGTTGTAGATATTTCCATGTTCATACAGATAGCGGTGTAGATATTTCCATGTTCATACAGAGAGCGCTGTAGATATTTCCATGTTCATACCAATAGCGGTGTAGACACTTCAATGTTCATACATTTAGCGGTGAAGATATTTCCATGTTCATACAGATGGCGGTGTAGATATTTCCATGTTTGTACGGATGGCAGTGTAGATATTTCCATGTTCATACAGGTGACGGTGTAGATATTTCCACGTTTATACAGATAGCAGTGTAGTTATTTCCATGTTAATAGAGATAGCTGTGTAGATATTTCCATTGATATACAGATAGCTGTGTAGATATTTGCATGTTCATACAGATAGCGGTGTAGATATTTCCATCTTCGTAAAGATAGCGGTGTAGATATTTCCATGTTCATACAGATAGCGGTGTAGATATTTCCATGTTCATACAGATAACGGTGTAGATATTTCCAAGTTCATACAGACTGCGGTGTAGATATTTCCATGTTCATACAGTTAGCGGTGCAGGTATTTCCATGTTCATACAGATGGCGGTGTAGATATTTACATGTTCATACAGATGGCGGTATACATATTTCCATGTTGGTACAGATGGCGGTGTAGATATTTCCATGTTCATAGAGATGGCGGTGTAGATATTTCCATGTTCATAGAGATGGCGGTGTAGATATTTCCATGTTCATACAAATGACTGTGTAGATATTTCCATGTTCATAGAGATGGCGGTGTAGATATTTCCATATTTATAAAGATAGCAGTGTAGTTTTTTCCATGTTTATAGAGATAGCAGTGTATGTATTTCCATTGATATACAGATAGCTGTGTAGATATTTGCATGTTCATACAGATAGCGGTGTAGATATTTCCATGTTCATACAGATAGCGGTGTAGATATTTCCATGTTCATACAGATAGCGGTGTAGATATTTCCATGTTCATACAGATAGCGGAGTAGATATTTCCATGTTCATACAGATAGAGGTGTAGATATTTACATGTTCATACAGAAGGCGGTGTAGATATTTCCATGTTCGTACGGGTGGCAGTGTAGATATTTCCATGTTCATACAGGTGGCGGTGTAGATATTTCCATGTTTATACAGATAGCAGTGTAGTTATTTCCATGTTTATATAGATAGCTGTGTAGATATTTCCATTGATATACAGATAGCACTGTAGATATTTGCATGTTCATACAGATAGCGGTGTAGATATTTCCATGTTCGTACAGATAGCGGTGTAGATATTTCTATGTTCATACAGATAGCGGTGTAGATATTTCCAGGTTCATGCAGTTAGCGGTGTAGATATTTCCATGTTCATACAGATGGCGGTCTAGATATTTACATGTTCATACAGATGGCGGTATAGATATTTCCATGTTCATACAGATGGCGGTGTAGATATTTCCATGTTCATAGAGATGGCGGTGTAGATATTTCCATGTTTATGCAGATAGCGGTATAGATATTTCCATGTTTATACAGATGGCGGTGTAGATATTTCCATGTTTATAGAGATGGAGGTCTAGATATTTCCATGTTTACAGAGATAGTGTTGTAGTTATTTCCAAGTTTATAGAGACAGCGTTGTAAATATTTCCATGTTTATACAGATAGCTGTGAAGATATTTCCATGTTTATACAGATAGCGGTGAAGATATTTCCATGTTTATACAGATAGCAGTGTAGATATCTCCATGTTTATACAGATAGTGGTGTAGATAATTTCAATTTTATACAGAGAGCAGTGTAGATATTTCCAAGTTCATACAGATAGCGGTGTAGATATTTCCACGTTTATAGAGATGGCGTTGTAGATATTTCCGTGTTCATACAGATGGCGGTGTAGATATTTCCACGTTTTTAGGGACGGCGGTGTGGATATTTTCATGTTTACACAAATGGCGGTGCAGATATTTCCATGTTTACACAGATAGCGGTGTAGACATTTCCATGTTTACACAGATAGCGGTGGGGATATTTCCATGTTTATGCAGATAGCAGTGTAGGTATTTCCATGTTTATACAGATAGCGGTGCAGATATTTCCATGTTTATACAGATAGTTGGGCAGATATTTCCATGTTTATACAGATAGCGGTGTAGATATTTCCATCTTAATACAAATTGCGGTGTAGATTTGTTCATGTTTGTACAGATGGCGGTGTATATGTTTCCATGTTCATACAGATGGCGGTGTAGATATTTCGAAGTTTATAGAGATAGCGCTGTAGTTATTTCCATATTTATAGAGAAATCTGTGTAGATATTTCCATGTTTATACAGATAGCAGTGTAGTTATTTCCATGTTTATAGAGATACCAGTGTGGATATTTCCATTGATATACAGATAGCTGTGTAGATATTTGCATGTTCATACAGATAGCGGTGTAGATATTTGCATGTTCATACAGATAGCGGTGTAGATATTTCCATTGATATACAGATAGCTGTGTAGATATTTGCATGGTCATACAGATAGCGGTGTAGCTATTTCCATGTTCGTACAGATAGCGGTGTAGATACTTCCATGTTCATACAGATAGCGGTGTAGATATTTCCATGTTCATACAGATAACGGTGTAGATATTTCCATGTTCATACAGATAGCGGTGTAGATATTTCCATGTTCATACGGTTAGTGGTGTAGATATTTCCATGTTCATACAGATGGCGGTGTAGATATTTATATGTTCATACAGATGGCGGTTTAGATATTTCCATGTTCATACAGATGGCGGTGTAGGTATTTCCATGCTCATAGAGATGGTGGTGTAGATATTTCCATGTTTATGCAGATAGCTTTATAGATATTTCCATGTTTATACAGATGGTGGTGTAGATATTTCCATGTTTATAGAGATGGCGGTCTAGACATTTCCATGTTTACAGAGATTGTGGTTTAGTTATTTCCAAGTCTATAGAGACAGCGTTGTAGATAATTCCATGTTTATACAGATAGCGGTGAAGATATTTCCATGTTTATACAGATAGCGGTGTAGATATTTCCATGTTTATACAGATAGCAGTGTAGATATTTCCATGTTTATAGAGATAGTGGTGTAGATAATTTCAATTATATACAGAGAGCGGTGTAGATATTTCCAAGTTCATACAGATAGCAGTGTAGATATTTCCACGTTTATAGAGATGGCGGTGTAGATATTTCCATGTTCATACAGAGGACGGTGTAGATATTTCCATGTTTATAGGGATGGCGGCGTAGATATTTTCATGTTTACACAGATGGCGGTGTAGATATTTCCATGTTTACACAGATAGCGGTGTAGACATTTCCATGTTTACACAGATAACGGTGTGGATATTTCCATTTTTATGCAGATAGCAGTGTAGATAGTTCCATGTTTATACATATAGCGGTGTGGTTATTTCCATGTTTATTCAGATAGCGGTGCGGATATTTCCATGATTATACAGATAGTTGGGCAGATATTTCCATGTTTATACAGATAGCGGTGTAGATATTTCCATCTTAATACAGATGGCGGTGTAGATATGTCCATGTTTGTACAGATGGCGGTGTAGATATTTCCATGTTCATACAGATGGCGGTGTAGATATTTCGAAGTTTATAGAGATATCGCTGTAGTTATTTCCATATTTATAGAGAAATCTGTGTAGATATTTCCATGTTCATGCAGATAGCGGTGTAGATATTTCCATGTTCATCCAGATGATGGTGTACATATATCCATGTTCATACAGATGGCGGTGAAGTTATTTCCATGTTCATACAGATGGTGGTGTAGATATTTCCAGGTTCATACAAATGGCGGTGTAGATATTTCCATGTTCATAGAGATGGCGGTGTAGATATTTCCATGTTCATACAGATGGCGGTGAAGTTATTTCCATGTTCATGCAGATGGTGGTGTAGATATTTCCATGTTCATACTAATGGCGGTGTAGATATTTCCATGTTCATAGAGATGGCGGTGTTGATATTTCCATGTTCATACAAATGGCGGTATAGATATTTCCATGTTCATAGAGATGGCGGTGTAGATATTTCCATATTTATAGAGATAGCAGTGTAGATATTTCCATGTTTATAGAGATAGCAGTGTTGATATTTCCATTGATATACAGATAGCTGTGTAGATATTTGCATGTTCATAGAGATAGCGGTGTAGATATTTCCATGTTCATACAGATAGCGGTGTAGATATTTCCATGTACATACAGATAGCGGTGTAGATATTTCCATGTTCATACAGATAGCGGTGTAGATATTTCCATGTTCATACAGTTAGCGGTGTAGATATTTCCATGTTCATACAGATGGCGCTGTAGATGTTTACATGTTCATACAGATGGCGGTATAGATATTTCCGTGTTCGTACAGATGGCGGTGTAGGTATTTCCATGTTCATAGAGATGGCGGTGTAGATATTTCCATGTTTATGCAGATAGCGGTATAGATATTTCCATGTTTATACAGATGGTGGTGTAGATATTTCCATGTTTATAGAGATGGCGGTCTAGATATTTCCATGTTTACAGAGATAGTGGTGTAGTTATTTCCAAGTTTATAGAGACAGCGTTGTAGATATTTCCATGTTTATACAGATAGTGGTGAAGATATTTAAATGTTTATACAGATAGCGGTGTAGATATTTCCATGTTTATACAGATAGCAGTGTAGATATTTCCACGTTTATACAGATAGTGGTGTAGATAATTTCACTTTTATACAGAGAGCAGTGTAGATATTTCCAAGTTCATACCGATAGCGGTGTAGATATTTCCACGTTTATAGAGATGGCGGTGTAGATATTTCCATGTTCATACAGATGGCGGTGTAGATATTTCCATGTTTATAGGGACGGCAGTGTAGATATTTTCATGTTTACACAGATGGCGGTGTAGGTATTTCCATGTTTACACAGATAGCGGTGTAGACATTTCCATGTTTACACAGATAGCGGTGTGGATATTTCCATGTTTATGCAGATAGCAGTGTAGATATTTCCATCTTAATACAGATGGAGGTGTAGATATGTCCATGTTCGTACAGATGGCGGTGTAGATATTTCCATGTTCATACAGATGGCGGTGTAGATATTTCGAAGTTTATAGAGATAGCGCTGTAGTTATTTCCATATTTATAGAGAAATCTCTGTAGATATTCCCAAGTATATTCAGATACCTGTGTAGATATTTCCATGTTAATGCAGATAACGGTGTAGATAATTCCATGTTCATCCAGATGCCGGTGTACATATATCCATGTTCATACAGATGGCGGTGAAGATATTTCCATGTTCATACAGATGGTGGTGTAGATATTTCCATGTTCATACAAATGGCGGTGTAGATAGTTCCATGTTCATAGAGATGGCGGTGTAGATATTTCCATGTTCATACAAATGGTGGTGTAGATATTTCCACCTTCACAGAGATGGCGGTGTAGATATTTCCATATTTATACAGATAGTAGTATAGTTATTTCCATGTTTATAGAGACAGCTGTGTAGATATTTCCATTGATATACAGATAGCTGTGTAGATATTTGCATGTTTATACAGATAGCGGTGTAGATATTTCCATGTTCATACAGATAGCGGTATAGATATTTCCATGTTTATACAGATGGTGGTGTAGGTATTTCCATGTTTATAGAGATGTCGGTCTAGATATTTCCATGTTTACAGAGATAGTGGTGTAGTTATTTCCAAGTTTATAGAGACAGCGTTGTAGATATTTCCATGTTTATACAAATAGCGGTGAAGATATTTCCATGTTTATACAGATAGCGGTGTAGATATTTCCATGTTTATACAGATAGCAGTGTAGATATTTCCATGTTTATAGAGATAGTGGTGTAGATAATTTCAATTTTATACAGAGAGCAGTGTAGATATTTCCAAGTTCATACAGATAGCGCTGTAGATATTTCCACGTTTATAGAGTTGGCGGTGTAGATATTTCCATGTTCATACAGAGGACGGTGTAGTTATTTCCATGTTTATAGGGATGGCGGTGTAGATATTTTCATGTTTACACAGATGGCGGTGTAGATATTTCCGTTTACACGGATAGCGGTGTAGACATTTCCATGTTTACACAGATAGTGGTGTGGATATTTCCATGTTTATGCAGATAGCAGTGTAGATATTTCCATGTTTATACAGATATCGGTGCGGATATTTCAATGTTTATTCAGATAGCGGTGCGGATATTTCCATGTTTATACAGATAGTTGGGCAGATATTTCCATGTTTATACAGATAGCGGTGTAGACATTTCCATCTTAATAGAGATGGCGGTGTAGATATGTCCATGTTCATACAGATGGCGGTGTAGATATTTCCAGGTTTATAGAGATGTCGGTGTAGATATTTCCATGTTCATACAGATGGCGTTGTAGATATTTCGAAGTTTATAGAGATAGCGCTGTACTTATTTCCATATTTATAGAGAAATCTGTGTAGATATTTCCATGTATATTCAGATAACTTTGTAGATATTTCCATGTTCATGCAGATAGCGGTGTAGATATTTCCATGTTCATCCAGATGCCGGTGTACATATATCCATGTTCATACAGATGGCGGTGTAGATATTTCCATGTTCATACAAATGGCGGTGTAGATATTTCCATGTTCATAGAGATGGCGGTGTAGATATTTCCATGTTCACACAAATGGCGGTGTAGATATTTCCATGTTCATAGAGATGGCGTTGTAGATATTTCCATGTTTATACAGATAGCAGTGTAGTTATTTCCATGTTTATAGATATAGCAGGGTAGATATTTCCATTGATATTCAGATAGCTGTGTAGATATTTGCATGTTCATACAGATAGCGGTGTAGATATTTCCATGTTCATACAGATAGCGGTGTAGATATTTACATGTTCATACAGATGGCGGTATAGATATTTCCATGTTCGTACAGATAGCGGTGTAGATATTTCCATGTTCATACAGATAGCGGTATAGATATTTCCATGTTTATACAGATGGTGGTGTGGATATTTCCATGTATATAGAGATGGCGGTCTAGATATTTCCATGTTTACAGAGATAGTGGTGTACTTATTTCCAAGTTTATAGAGACAGCGTTGTAGATATTTCCATGTTTATACAGATAGCGGTGAAGATATTTCCACGTTTATACAGATAGCGGTGTAGATATTTCCATGTTTATACAGATAGCAGTGTAGATATTTCCATGTTTATAGAGATAGTGGTGTAGATAATTTCAATTTTATACAGAGAGCAGTGTAGATATTTCCAAGTTCATACAGATTGTGGTGTAGATATTTCCAGGTTCATACAAATGGTGGTGTAGATATTTCCATGTTCGTCCAGATAGCGGTGTAGATATTTCCATGTTGATACAGATAGCGGTGTAGATATTTCCATGTTCATACAGATAACGGTGTAGATATTTCCATGTTCATACAGATAGTGTTGTGGATATTTCCATGTTCATACAGATGGCGGTGTAGATATTTACATGTTCATACAGATGGCGGTATAGATATTTCCGTGTTCGTACAGATGGCGGTGTAGATATTTCCATGTTCATAGAGATGGCGGTGTAGATATTTCCATGTTTATGCAGATAGCGGTATAGATATTTCCATGTTTATACAGATGGTGGTGTAGATATTTCCATGTTTATAGAGATGGAGGTCTAGATATTTCCATGTTTACAGAGATAGTGGTGTAGTTATTTCCAAGTTTATAGAGACAGCGTTGTAAATATTTCCACGTTTATACAGATAGCTGTGAAGATATTTCCTTGTTCATACAGAAAGCGGTGTAGATATTTCAATGTTTATACAGATAGCAGTGTAGATATTTCCATGTTTATAGAGATAGTGGTGTAGATAATTTCAATTTTATACAGAGAGCAATGTAGATATTTCCAAGTTCATACAGATAGCGGTGTAGATATTTCCCCGTTTATAGAGATGGCGGTGTAGATATTTCCATGTTCATACAGATGGCGGTGTAGATATTTCCATGTTTATAGGGATGGCGGTGTAGATATTTTCATGTTTACACAGATGGCGGTGTAGATATTTCCATGTTTATGCAGATAGCTTTATAGATATTTCCATGTTTATACAGATGGTGGTGTAGATATTTCCATGTTTATAGAGATGGCGGTCTAGACATTTCCATGTTTACAGAGATAGTGGTGTAGTTATTTCCAAGTCTATAGAGACAGCGTTGTAGATATTTCCATGTTTATACAGATAGCGGTGAAGATATTTCCATGTTTATACAGATAGCGGTGTAGATATTTCCATGTTTATACAGATAGCAGTGTAGATATTTCCATGTTTATAGAGATAGTGGTGTAGATAATTTCAATTTTATACAGAGAGCGGTGTAGATATTTCCAAGTTCATACAGATAGCAGTGTAGATATTTCCACGTTTATAGAGATGGCGGTGTAGATATTTCCATGTTCATACAGAGGACGGTGTAGATATTTCCATGTTTATAGGGATGGCGGTGTAGATATTTTCATGTTTACACAGATGGCGGTGTAGATATTTCCATGTTTACACAGATAGCGGTGTAGACATTTCCATGTTTACACAGATAACGGTGTGGATATTTCCATTTTTATGCAGATAGCAGTGTAGATAGTTCCATGTTTATACATATAGCGGTGTGGATATTTCCATGTTTATTCAGATAGCGGTGCGGATATTTCCATGATTATACAGATAGTTGGGCAGATATTTCCATGTTTATACAGATAGCGGTGTAGATATTTCCATCTTAATACAGATGGCGGTGTAGATATGTCCATGTTTGTACAGATGGCGGTGTACATATTTCCATGTTCATACAGATGGCGGTGTAGATATTTCGAAGTTTATAGAGATATCGCTGTAGTTATTTCCATATTTATAGAGAAATCTGGGTAGATATTTCCATGTTCATGCAGATAGCGGTGTAGACATTTCCATGTTCATCCAGATGCTGGTGTACATATATCCATGTTCATACAGATGGCGGTGAAGTTATTTCCATGTTCATACAGATGGTGGTGTAGATATTTCCATGTTCATACAAATGGCGGTGTAGATATTTCCATGTTCATAGAGATGGCGGTGTAGATATTTCCATGTTCATACAGATGGCGGTGAAGTTATTTCCATGTTCATACAGATGGTGGTGTACATATTTCCATGTTCATACAAATGGCGGTGTAGATATTTCCATGTTCATAGAGATGGCGGTGTTGATATTTCCATGTTCATACAAATGGCGGTGTAGATATTTCCATGTTCATAGAGATGGCGGTGTAGATATTTCCATATATATAGAGATAGCAGTGTAGTTATTTCCATGTTTATAGAGATAGCAGTGTTGATATTTCCATTGATATACAGATAGCTGTGTAGATATTTGCATGTTCATAGAGATAGCGGTGTAGATATTTCCATGTTCATACAGATAGCGGTGTAGATATTTCCATGTACATACAGATAGCGGTGTAGATATTTCCATGTTCATACAGATAGCGGTGTAGATATTTCCATGTTCATACAGTTAGCGGTGTAGATATTTCCATGTTCATACAGATGGCACTGTAGATGTTTACATGTTCATACAGATGGCGGTATAGATATTTCCATGTTCATACAGAGGGCGGTGTAGGTATTTCCATGTTCATAGAGATGGCGGTGTAGATATTTCCATCTTTATGCAGATAGCGGTATAGATATTTCCATGTTTATACAGATGGTGGTGTAGATATTTCCATGTTTATAGAGATGGAGGTCTAGATATTTCCATGTTTACAGAGATAGTGGTGTAGTTATTTCCAAGTTTATAGAGACAGCGTTGTAAATATTTCCACGTTTATACAGATAGCGGTGTAGATATTTCCATGTTTATACAGATAGCAGTGTAGATATTTCCATGTTTATAGAGATAGTGGTGTAGATAATTTCAATTTTATACAGAGAGCAGTGTAGATATTTCCAAGTTCATACAGATAGTGGTGTAGATATTTCCAGGTTCATACAAATGGTGGTGTAGATATTTCCATGTTCGTCCAGATAGCGGTGTAGATATTTCCATGTTGATACAGATAGCGGTGTAGATATTTCCATGTTCATACAGATAATGATGTAGATATTTCCATGTTCATACAGATAGTGTTGTGGATATTTCCATGTTCATACAGATGGCGGTGTAGATATTTACATGTTCATACAGATGGCGGTATAGATATTTCCGTGTTCGTACAGATGGCGGTGTAGATATTTCCATGTTCATAGAGATGGCGGTGTAGATATTTCCATGTTTATGCAGATAGCGGTATAGATATTTCCATGTTTATACAGATGGTGGTGTAGATATTTCCATGTTTATAGAGATGGAGGTCTAGATATTTCCATGTTTACAGAGATAGTGGTGTAGTTATTTCCAAGTTTATAGAGACAGCGTTGTAAATATTTCCACGATTATACAGATAGCTGTGAAGATATTTCCTTGTTCATACAGAAAGCGGTGTAGATATTTCAATGTTTATACAGATAGCAGTGTAGATATTTCCATGTTTATAGAGATAGTGGTGTAGATAATTTCAATTTTATACAGAGAGCAATGTAGATATTTCCAAGTTCATACAGATAGCGGTGTAGATATTTCCCCGTTTATAGAGATGGCGGTGTAGATATTTCCATGTTCATACAGATGGCGGTGTAGATATTTCCATGTTTATAGGGATGGCGGTGTAGATATTTTCATGTTTACACAGATGGCGGTGTAGATATTTCCATGTTTATGCAGATAGCTTTATAGATATTTCCATGTTTATACAGATGGTGGTGTAGATATTTCCATGTTTATAGAGATGGCGGTCTAGACATTTCCATGTTTACAGAGATAGTGGTGTAGTTATTTCCAAGTCTATAGAGACAGCGTTGTAGATATTTCCATGTTTATACAGATAGCGGTGAAGATATTTCCATGTTTATACAGATAGCGGTGTAGATATTTCCATGTTTATACAGATAGCAGTGTAGATATTTCCATGTTTATAGAGATAGTGGTGTAGATAATTTCAATTTTATACAGAGAGCGGTGTAGATATTTCCAAGTTCATAAAGATAGCAGTGTAGATATTTCCACGTTTATAGAGATGGCGGTGTAGATATTTCCATGTTCATACAGAGGACGGTGTAGATATTTCCATGTTTATAGGGATGGCGGTGTAGATATTTTCATGTTTACACAGATGGCGGTGTAGATATTTCCATGTTTACACAGATAGCGGTGTAGACATTTCCATGTTTACACAGATAACGGTGTGGATATTTCCATTTTTATGCAGATAGCAGTGTAGATAGTTCCATGTTTATACATATAGCGGTGTGGATATTTCCATGTTTATTCAGATAGCGGTGCGGATATTTCCATGATTATACAGATAGTTGGGCAGATATTTCCATGTTTATACAGATAGCGGTGTAGATATTTCCATCTTAATACAGATGGCGGTGTAGATATGTCCATGTTTGTACAGATGGCGGTGTAGATATTTCCATGTTCATACAGATGGCGGTGTAGATATTTCGAAGTTTATAGAGATATCGCTGTAGTTATTTCCATATTTATAGAGAAATCTGTGTAGATATTTCCATGTTCATGCAGATAGCGGTGTAGACATCTCCATGTTCATCCAGATGCTGGTGTACATATATCCATGTTCATACAGATGGCGGTGAAGTTATTTCCATGTTCATACAGATGGTGGTGTAGATATTTCCATGTTCATACAAATGGCGGTGTAGATATTTCCATGTTCATAGAGATGGCGGTGTAGATATTTCCATGTTCATACAGATGGCGGTGAAGTTATTTCCATGTTCATACAGATGGTGGTGTACATATTTCCATGTTCATACAAATGGCGGTGTAGATATTTCCATGTTCATAGAGATGGCGGTGTTGATATTTCCATGTTCATACAAATGGCGGTGTAGATATTTCCATGTTCATAGAGATGGCGGTGTAGATATTTCCATATATATAGAGATAGCAGTGTAGTTATTTCCATGTTTATAGAGATAGCAGTGTTGATATTTCCATTGATATACAGATAGCTGTGTAGATATTTGCATGTTCATAGAGATAGCGGTGTAGATATTTCCATGTTCATACAGATAGCGGTGTAGATATTTCAATGTTCATTCAGATGGCACTGTAGATGTTTACATGTTCATACAGATGGCGGTATAGATATTTCCATGTTCATACAGATGGCGGTGTAGATATTTCCACGTTTATAGAGATGGCGGTGTAGATATTTCCATGTTCATACAGATGGCGGTGTAGATATTTCCATGTTTATAGGGATGGCGGTGTAGGTATTTTCATGTTTACACAGATGGTGGTGTAGATATTTCCATGTTTATGCAGATAGCTTTATAGATATTTCCACGTTCATACAGATGGCGGTATAGATATTTCCATGTTCATACAGATGGCGGTGTAGGTATTTCCATGTTCATAGTGATGGCGGTGTAGATATTTCCATCTTTATGCAGATAGCGGTATAGATATTTCCTTGTTTATACAGATGGTGGTGTAGATATTTCCATGTTTATAGAGATGGAGGTCTAGATATTTCCATGTTTACAGAGATAGTGGTGTAGTTATTTCCAAGTTTATAGAGACAGCGTTGTAAATATTTCCACGTTTATACAGATAGCTGTGAAG
This sequence comes from Gorilla gorilla gorilla, assembly GCF_029281585.2. Lineage (NCBI taxonomy): Eukaryota > Metazoa > Chordata > Mammalia > Primates > Hominidae > Gorilla > Gorilla gorilla. The sequence goes on along the minus strand of NC_073233.2, from coordinate 833,534 downwards.
ATATTTCCTTGTTCATACAGAAAGCGGTGTAGATATTTCAATGTTTATACAGATAGCAGTGTAGATATTTCCATGTTTATAGAGATAGTGGTGTAGATAATTTCAATTTTATACAGAGAGCAATGTAGATATTTCCAAGTTCATACAGATAGCGGTGTAGATATTTCCCCGTTTATAGAGATGGCGGTGTAGATATTTCCATGTTCATGCAGATGGCGGTGTAGATATTTCCATGTTTATAGGGATGGCTGTGTAGATATTTTCATGTTTACACAGATGGCGGTGTAGATATTTCCATGTTTATGCAGATAGCTTTATAGATATTTCCATGTTTATACAGATGGTGGTGTAGATATTTCCATGTTTATAGAGATGGCGGTCTAGACATTTCCATGTTTACAGAGATAGTGGTGTAGTTATTTCCAAGTCTATAGAGACAGCGTTGTAGATATTTCCATGTTTATACAGATAGCGGTGAAGATATTTCCATGTTTATACAGATAGCGGTGTAGATATTTCCATGTTTATACAGATAGCAGTGTAGATATTTCCATGTTTATAGAGATAGTGGTGTAGATAATTTCAATTTTATACAGAGAGCGGTGTAGATATTTCCAAGTTCATACAGATAGCAGTGTAGATATTTCCACGTTTATAGAGATGGCGGTGTAGATATTTCCATGTTCATACAGAGGACGGTGTAGATATTTCCATGTTTATAGGGATGGCGGTGTAGATATTTTCATGTTTACACAGATGGCGGTGTAGATATTTCCATGTTTACACAGATAGCGGTGTAGACATTTCCATGTTTACACAGATAACGGTGTGGATATTTCCATTTTTATGCAGATAGCAGTGGAGATAGTTCCATGTTTATACATATAGCGGTGTGGATATTTCCATGTTTATTCAGATAGCGGTGCGGATATTTCCATGATTATACAGATAGTTGGGCAGATATTTCCATGTTTATACAGATAGCGGTGTAGATATTTCCATCTTAATAGAGATGGCGGTGTAGATATGTCCATGTTTGTACAGATGGCGGTGTAGATATTTCCATGTTCAGACAGATGGCGGTGTAGATATTTCGAAGTTTATAGAGATATCGCTGTAGTTATTTCCATATTTATAGAGAAATCTGTGTAGATATTTCCATGTTCATGCAGATAGCGGTGTAGACATTTCCATGTTCATCCAGATGCTGGTGTACATATATTCATGTTCATACAGATGGCGGTGAAGTTATTTCCATGTTCATACAGATGGTGGTGTAGATATTTCCATGTTCACACAAATGGCGGTGTAGATATTTCCATGTTCATAGAGATGGCGGTGTAGATATTTCCATGTTCATACAGATGGCGGTGAAGTTATTTCCATGTTCATACAGATGGTGGTGTACATATTTCCATGTTTATACAAATGGCGGTGTAGATATATCCATGTTCATAGAGATGGCGGTGTTGATATTTCCATGTTCATACAAATGGCGGTGTAGATATTTCCATGTTCATAGAGATGGCGGTGTAGATATTTCCATATATATAGAGATAGTAGTGTAGTTATTTCCATGTTTATAGAGATAGCAGTGTTGATATTTCCATTGATATACAGATAGCTGTGTAGATATTTGCATGTTCATAGAGATAGCGGTGTAGATATTTCCATGTTCATACAGATAGCGGTGTAGATATTTCAATGTTCATTCAGATGGCACTGTAGATGTTTACATGTTCATACAGATGGCGGTATAGATATTTCCATGTTCATACAGATGGCGGTGTAGATATTTCCACGTTTATAGAGATGGCGGTGTAGATATTTCCATGTTCATACAGATGGCGGTGTAGATATTTCCATGTTTATAGGGATGGCGGTGTAGATATTTTCATGTTTACACAGATGGCGGTGTAGATATTTCCATGTTTATGCAGATAGCTTTATAGATATTTCCACGTTCATACAGATGGCGGTATAGATATTTCCATGTTCATACAGATGGCGGTGTAGGTATTTCCATGTTCATAGTGATGGCGGTGTAGATATTTCCATCTTTATGCAGATAGCGGTATAGATATTTCCATGTTTATACAGATGGTGGTGTAGATATTTCCATGTTTATAGAGATGGAGGTCTAGATATTTCCATGTTTACAGAGATAGTGGTGTAGTTATTTCCAAGTTTATAGAGACAGCGTTGTAAATATTTCCACGTTTATACAGATAGCTGTGAAGATATTTCCTTGTTCATACAGAAAGCGGTGTAGATATTTCAATGTTTATACAGATAGCAGTGTAGATATTTCCATGTTTATAGAGATAGTGGTGTAGATAATTTCAATTTTATACAGAGAGCAATGTAGATATTTCCAAGTTCATACAGATAGCGGTGTAGATATTTCCCCGTTTATAGAGATGGCGGTGTAGATATTTCCATGTTCATGCAGATGGCGGTGTAGATATTTCCATGTTTATAGGGATGGCTGTGTAGATATTTTCATGTTTACACAGATGGCGGTGTAGATATTTCCATGTTTATGCAGATAGCTTTATAGATATTTCCATGTTTATACAGATGGTGGTGTAGATATTTCCATGTTTATAGAGATGGCGGTCTAGACATTTCCATGTTTACAGAGATAGTGGTGTAGTTATTTCCAAGTCTATAGAGACAGCGTTGTAGATATTTCCATGTTTATACAGATAGCGGTGAAGATATTTCCATGTTTATACAGATAGCGGTGTAGATATTTCCATGTTTATACAGATAGCAGTGTAGATATTTCCATGTTTATAGAGATAGTGGTGTAGATAATTTCAATTTTATACAGAGAGCGGTGTAGATATTTCCAAGTTCATACAGATAGCAGTGTAGATATTTCCACGTTTATAGAGATGGCGGTGTAGATATTTCCATGTTCATACAGAGGACGGTGTAGATATTTCCATGTTTATAGGGATGGCGGTGTAGATATTTTCATGTTTACACAGATGGCGGTGTAGATATTTCCATGTTTACACAGATAGCGGTGTAGACATTTCCATGTTTACACAGATAACGGTGTGGATATTTCCATTTTTATGCAGATAGCAGTGGAGATAGTTCCATGTTTATACATATAGCGGTGTGGATATTTCCATGTTTATTCAGATAGCGGTGCGGATATTTCCATGATTATACAGATAGTTGGGCAGATATTTCCATGTTTATACAGATAGCGGTGTAGATATTTCCATCTTAATAGAGATGGCGGTGTAGATATGTCCATGTTTGTACAGATGGCGGTGTAGATATTTCCATGTTCAGGCAGATGGCGGTGTAGATATTTCGAAGTTTATAGAGATATCGCTGTAGTTATTTCCATATTTATAGAGAAATCTGTGTAGATATTTCCATGTTCATGCAGATAGCGGTGTAGACATTTCCATGTTCATCCAGATGCTGGTGTACATATATTCATGTTCATACAGATGGCGGTGAAGTTATTTCCATGTTCATACAGATGGTGGTGTAGATATTTCCATGTTCACACAAATGGCGGTGTAGATATTTCCATGTTCATAGAGATGGCGGTGTAGATATTTCCATGTTCATACAGATGGCGGTGAAGTTATTTCCATGTTCATACAGATGGTGGTGTACATATTTCCATGTTTATACAAATGGCGGTGTAGATATATCCATGTTCATAGAGATGGCGGTGTTGATATTTCCATGTTCATACAAATGGCGGTGTAGATATTTCCATGTTCATAGAGATGGCGGTGTAGATATTTCCATATATATAGAGATAGTAGTGTAGTTATTTCCATGTTTATAGAGATAGCAGTGTTGATATTTCCATTGATATACAGATAGCTGTGTAGATATTTGCATGTTCATAGAGATAGCGGTGTAGATATTTCCATGTTCATACAGATAGCGGTGTAGATATTTCAATGTTCATTCAGATGGCACTGTAGATGTTTACATGTTCATACAGATGGCGGTATAGATATTTCCATGTTCATACAGATGGCGGTGTAGATATTTCCACGTTTATAGAGATGGCGGTGTAGATATTTCCATGTTCATACAGATGGCGGTGTAGATATTTCCATGTTTATAGGGATGGCGGTGTAGATATTTTCATGTTTACACAGATGGCGGTGTAGATATTTCCATGTTTACACGGATAGCGGTGTAGACATTTCCATGTTTACACAGATAGTGGTGTGGATATTTCCATGTTTATGCAGATAGCAGTGTAGATATTTCCATGTTTATACAGATATCGGTTCGGATATTTCAATGTTTATTCAGATAGCGGTGCGGATATTTCCAGGTTTATACAGATAGTTGGGCAGATATTTCCATGTTTATACAGATAGCGGTGTAGACATTTCCATCTTAATAGAGATGGCGGTGTAGGTATGTCCATGTTCATACAGATGGCGGTGTAGATATTTCCACGTTTATAGAGATGTCGGTGTAGATATTTCCATGTTCATACAGATGGCGGTGTAGATATTTCGAAGTTTATAGAGATAGCGCTGTAGTTATTTCCATATTTATAGAGAAATCTGTGTAGATATTTCCATGTATATTCAGATAACTTTGTAGATATTTCCATGTTCATGCAGATAGCGGTGTAGATATTTCCATGTTCATCCAGATGCCGGTGTACATATATCCGTGTTCATACAGATGGCGGTGAAGATATTTCCATGCTCATACAGATGGCGGTGTAGATATTTCCATGTTCATACAAATGGCGGTGTAGATATTTCCATGTTCATAGAGATGGCGGTGTAGATATTTCCATGTTCACACAAATGGCGGTGTAGATATTTCCATGTTCATAGAGATGGCGTTGTAGATATTTCCATGTTTATACAGATAGCAGTGTAGTTATTTCCATGTTTATATATATAGCAGGGTAGATATTTCCATTGATATACAGATAGCTGTGTAGATCTTTGCATGTTCATACAGATAGTGGTGTAGATATTTCCATGTTCATACAGATAGCGGTGTAGATATTTCCATGTTCATACAGATAGCGGTGTAGATATTTCCATGTTCATACAGATAACGGTGTAGATATTTCCATGTTCATACAGACAGCGGTGTAGATATTTCCATGTTCATACAGTTAGCGGTGTAGATATTTCCATGTTCATACAGATGGCGGTGTAGATATTTACATGTTCATACAGATGGCGGTATAGATATTTCCATGTTCGTACAGATAGCGGTGTAGATATTTCCATGTTCATACAGATAGCGGTATAGATATTTCCATGTTTATACAGATGGTGGTGTGGATATTTCCATGTATATAGAGATGGCGGTCTAGATATTTCCATGTTTACAGAGATAGTGGTGTACTTATTTCCAAGTTTATAGAGACAGCGTTGTAGATATTTCCATGTTTATACAGATAGCGGTGAAGATATTTCCACGTTTATACAGATAGCGGTGTAGATATTTCCATGTTTATACAGATAGCAGTGTAGATATTTCCATGTTTATAGAGATAGTGGTGTAGATAATTTCAATTTTATACAGAGAGCAGTGTAGATATTTCCAAGTTCATACAGATAGTGGTGTAGATATTTCCAGGTTAATACAAATGGCGGTGTAGATATTTCCATGTTCGTCCAGATAGCGGTGTAGATATTTCCATGTTGATACAGATAGCGGTGTAGATATTTCCATGTTCATACAGATAACGGTGTAGATATTTCCATGTTCATACAGATAGTGTTGTAGATATTTCCATGTTCATACAGATGGCGGTGTAGATATTTACATGTTCATACAGATGGCGGTATAGATATTTCCGTGTTCGTACAGATGGCGGTGTAGATATTTCCATGTTCATAGAGATGGCAGTGTAGATATTTCCATGTTTATGCAGATAGCGGTATAGATATTTCCATGTTTATACAGATGGTGGTGTAGATATTTCCATGTTTATAGAAATGGAGGTCTAGATATTTCCATGTTTACAGAGATAGTGGTGTAGTTATTTCCAAGTTTATAGAGACAGCGTTGTAAATATTTCCACGTTTATACAGATAGCTGTGAAGATATTTTCTTGTTCATACAGAAAGCGGTGTAGATATTTCAATGTTTATACAGATAGCAGTGTAGATATTTCCATGTTTATAGAGATAGTGGAGTAGATAATTTCAATTTTATACAGAGTGCAGTGTAGATATTTCCAAGTTCATACAGATAGTCGTGTAGATATTTCCACGTTTATAGAGATGGCGGTGTAGATATTTCCATGTTCATACAGATGGCGGTGTAGATATTTCCATGTTTATAGGGATGGCGGTGTAGATATTTTCATGTTTACACAGATGGCGGTGTAGATATTTCCATGATTAAACAGATAGCGGGGTAGACATTTCCATGTTTTCACATATAGCGGTGTGGATATTTCCATGTTTATGCAGATAGCAGTGTAGATATTTCCATTTTTATACAGATAGCGGTGCGGATATTTCCATGTTTATAGAGATAGTTGGGCAGATATTTCCATGTTTATGCAGATAGCGGTGTAGATATTTCCATCTTAATACAGATGGCGGTGTAGATATGTCCACGTTTGTACAGATGGCGGTGTAGATATTTCCGTGTTCATACAGATGGCGGTGTAGATATTTCGAAGTTTATAGAGATAGCGCTGTAGTTATTTCCATATTTATAGAGAAATCTGTGTAGATATTTCCATGTATATTCAGATAGCTGTGTAGATATTTCCATGTATATTCAGATAGCTGTGTAGATATTTCCATGTTCATGCAGATAGCGGTGTAGATATTTCCATGTTCATCCCGATGCCGGTGTACATATATCCATGTTCATACAGATGGCGGTGAAGATATTTCCATGTTCATACAGATGGTGGTGTAGATATTTCCATGTTCATACAAATGGCCGTGTAGTTATTTCCATGTTCATAGAGATGGCGGTGTAGATAATTCCATGTTCATACAAATGGCGGTGTAGATATTTCCATGTTCATAGAGATGGCGGTGTAGATATTTCCGTATTTATACAGATAGCAGTGTAGTTATTTCCACGTTTATAGGGATAGCAGTGTAGATCTTTTCATTGATATACAGATAGCTGTGTAGATATTTGCATGTTCATACTGATAGCGGTCTAGATATTTCCATGTTCATACAGATAGCGGTGTAGATATTTGCATGTTCGTACAGATAGCGGTGTAGATATTTCCATGTTCATACAGATAGCGGTGTAGATATTTCCACGTTCATAGAGATAGCGGTGTAGATATTTCCATGTTCATACACATGGTGGTGTAGATATTTACATGTTCATACAGATGGCGGTATAGTTATTTCCATGTTCGTACAGATGGCGGTGTAGATATTTCCATGTTCATAGAGATGGCGGTGTAGATATTTCCATGTTTATGCAGATAGCGGTATAGATATTTCCATGTTTATACAGATGGTGGTGTAGATATTTCCATGTTTATAGAGATGGAGGTCTAGATATTTCCATGTTTACAGAGATAGTGGTGTAGTTATTTCCAAGTTTATAGAGACAGCGTTGTAAATATTTCCATGTTTATACAGATAGCTGTGAAGATATTTCCTTGTTTATACAGATAGCGGTGTAGATATTTCCATGTTTATACAGATAGCAGTGTAGATATTTCCATGTTTATAGAGATAGTGGAGTAGATAATTTCAATTTTATACAGAGAGCAGTGTAGATATTTCCAAGTTCATACAGATAGCGGTGTAGATATTTCCACGTTTATAGAGATGGCGGTGTAGATATTTCCATGTTCATACAGATGGCGGTGTAGATATTTCCATGTTTATAGGGATGGCGGTGTAGATATTTTCGTGTTTACACAGATGGCGGTGTAGATATTTCCATGATTAAACAGATAGCGGTGTAGACATTTCCATGTTTTCACATATAGCGGTGTGGATATTTCCATGTTTATGCAGATAGCAGTGTAGATATTTCCATGTTTATACAGATAGCGGTGCGGATATTTCCATGTTTATAGAGATAGTTGGGCAGATATTTCCATGTTTATGCAGATAGCGGTGTAGATATTTCCATCTTAATACAGATGGCGTTGTAGATATGTCCATGTTTGTACAGATGGCGGTGTAGATATTTCCGTGTTCATACAGATGGCGGTGTAGATATTTCGAAGTTTATAGAGATAGCGCTGTAGTTATTTCCATATTTATAGAGAAATCTGTGTAGATATTTCCATGTATATTCAGATAGCTGTGTAGATATTTCCATGTATATTCAGATAGCTGTGTAGATATTTCCATGTTCATGCAGATAGCAGTGTAGATATTTCCATGTTCATCCCGATGCCGGTGTACATATATCCATGTTCATACAGATGGCGGTGAAGATATTTCCATGTTCATACAGATGGTGGTGTAGATATTTCCATGTTCATACAAATGGCCGTGTAGTTATTTCCATGTTCATAGAGATGGCGGTGTAGATAATTCCATGTTCATACAAATGGCGGTGTAGATATTTCCATGTTCATAGAGATGGCGGTGTAGATATTTCCGTATTTATACAGATAGCAGTGTAGTTATTTCCACGTTTATAGGGATAGCAGTGTAAATCTTTTCATTGATATACAGATAGCTGTGTAGATATTTGCATGTTCATACTGATAGCGGTCTAGATATTTCCATGTTCATACAGATAGCGGTGTAGATATTTGCATGTTCGTACAGATAGCGGTGTAGATATTTCCATGTTCATACAGATAGCGGTGTAGATATTTCCATGTTCATACAGATAGCGGTGTAGATAATTCCATGTTCATACAGTTAGCGGTGTTGATATTTCCATGTTCATACAGATGGCGGTGTAGATATTTACATGTTCATACAGATGGCGTTGTAGATATTTCCATGTTCATACAGATAGCGGTGTAGATATTTCCATGTTCATACAGATAGCGGTGTAGATAATTCCATGTTCATACAGTTAGCAGTGTAGATATTTCCATGTTCATACAGATGGCAGTGTAGATATTTCCATGTTCGTGCAGATGGCGGTGTAGACATTTCCATGTTTTCACATATAGCGGTGTGGATATTTCCATGTTCATGCAGATAGCGGTGTAGATATTTCCATGTTCATCCAGATGCCGGTGTACATATATCCATGTTCATACAGATGGCGGTGAAGATATTTCCATGTTCATACAGGTGGTGGTGTAGATATTTCCATGTTCATACAGATGGCGGTGTAGACATTTCCATGTTTACACAGATAGCGGTGTGGATATTTCCATGTTTATGCAGATTGCAGTGTAGATATTTCCATGTTTATACATATAGCGGTGTGGATATTTCCATGTTTATTCAGATAGCGGTGCAGATATTTCCATGTTTTTACAGATAGTTTGGCAGATATTTCCATGTTTCTACAGATAGCGGTGTAGATATTTCCATCTTAATACAGATGGCGGTGTAGATATGTCCATGTTTCTACAGATGGCGGTGTAGATATTTCCATCTTCATACAGATGGTGGTGTAGATATTTCGAAGTTTATAGAAATAGCGCTGTAGTTATTTCCATATTTATAGAGAAATCTGTGTAGATATTTCCATGTATATTCAGATAGCTGTGTAGATCTTTCCATGTTCATGCAGAGAGCGGTGTAGATATTTCCATGTTCATCCAGATGCCGGTGTACATATATCCATGTTCATACAGATGGCGGTGAAGATATTTCCATGTTCATACAGATGGTGGTGTAGATATTTCCATGTTCATACAAATGGCGGTATAGATATTTCCATGTTCATAGAGATGGCGGTGTAGATATTTCCATGTTCATACAAATGGCGGTGTAGATATTTCCATGTTCACAGAGATGACGGTGTAGATATTTCCATATTTATAGAGATAGCAGTGTAGTTATTACCATGTTTATAGAGATAGCAGTGTAGATATTTCCATTGATATGCAGATAGCTGTGTAGATATTTGCATGTTCATACAGATAGTGGTGTCCATATTTCCATGTTCATACAGATAGCGGTGTAGATATTTCCATGTTCATACAGATAGCGGTGTAGATATTTCCATGTTCATACAGATAACGGTGTAGATATTTCCATGTTCATACAGACAGCGGTGTAGATATTTCCATGTTCATACAGTTAGCGGTGTAGATATTTCCATGTTCATACAGATGGTGGTGTAGTTATTTACATGTTCCTACAGATGGCGGTATAGATATTTCCATGTGCGTACAGATGGCGGTGTAGATATTTCCATGTTCATAGAGATAGCGGTGTAGATATTTCCATGTTTATGCAGATAGCGGTATAGATATTTCCATGTTTATACTGATGGTGGTTTAGATATTTCCATGTTTATAGAGATGGCGGTCTAGATTTTTCCATGTTTACAAAGATAGGTGTGTAGTTATTTCCAAGTTTATAGAGACAGCGTTGTAGATATTTCCATGTTTATACAGATAGCGGTGAAGATATTTCCATGTTTATACAGATAGCGGTGTAGATATTTCCATGTTTATACAGATAGCAGTGTAGATATTTCCATGTGTATAGAGATAGAGGTGGAGATAATTTCAATTTTATACAGAGAGCAGTGTAGATATTTCCAAGTTCATACAGATAGCGGTGTAGATATTTCCACGTTTATAGAGATGGCGGTGTAGATATTTCCATGTTCATACAGATGGCGGTGTAGATATTTCCATGTTTATAGGGATGGCGGTGTAGATATTTTCATGTTTACACAGATGGCAGTGTAGATATTTCCATGTTTACACAGTTAGCGGTGTGGATATTTCCATGTTTATGCAGATAGCAGTGTAGATATTTCCATGTTTATACAGATAGCGGTGCGGATATTTCCATGTTTATACAGATAGTTGAACAGATATTTCCATGCTTATACAGATAGCGGTGTAGATATTTCCATCTTAATACAGATGGCGGTGTAGATATTTCCATGTTTGTACAGATGGCTGTGTAGATATTTCCATGTTCATAGAGATTGCTGTGTAGATATTTCGACGTTTATAGAGATAGCGCTGTAGTTATTTCCATATTTATAGAGAAATCTCTGTAGATATTTCCAAGTATATTCAGATAGCTGTGTAGATATTTCCATGTTCATACAGATAACGGTGTAGATATTTCCATGTTCATCCAGATGCCGGTGTACATATATCCATGTTCATGCAGATGGCGGTGAAGATATTTCCATGTTCATACAGATGGTGGTGTAGATATTTCCATGTTCATACAAATGGCGGTGTAGATATTTCCATCTTCATAGAGATGGCGGTGTAGATATTTCCATATTTATACAGATAGCACTGTAGTTATTTCCATGTTTATAGAGATAGCAGTGTAGATATTTCCATTGATATACAGATAGCTGTTTAGATATTTGCATGTTCATACAGATAGCGGTGTAGATATTTCCATGTTCATACAGATAGCGGTGTAGATATTTCCATGTTCATACAGAGGGCGGTGTAGATATTTCCATGTTCATACAGATAGCGGTGTAGATATTTCCATGTTCATACAGATAGCGGTGTAGATATTTCCATGTTCATACAGTTAGCGGTGTAGATATTTCCATGTTCATACAGATGGCGGTGTAGATATTTACATGTTCATACAGATGGCGGTGTAGATATTTCCATGTTCATACAGATAGCGGTGTAGATATTTCCATGTTCATACAGATAGCGGTGTAAATATTTCCATCTTCATACAGATAGCGGTATAGATATTTCCATGTTCTTACCGATAGTTGAGTAGATATTTCCATGTTCATACAGTTAGCGGTGTAGATATTTCCATGTTCATACAGATGGCGCTGTAGATATTTACATGTTCACACAGTTGGCGGTGTAGTTATTTCCATGTTCGTACGGATGGCAGTATAGATATTTCCATGTTCATACAGGTGTCGGTGTAGATATTTCCATCTTTATACAGATAGCAGTGTAGTTATTTCCATGTTTATAGAGATAGCTGTGTAGATATTTAGATTGATGTACAGATAGCTGTGTAGATATTTGCATGTTCATACAGATAGCGGTGTAGATGTTTCCATGTTCGTACAGATAGCGGTGTAGATATTTCCATGTTCATACAGATAGCGGTGTAGATATTTCCACGTTTATAGAGATGGCGGTGTAGATATTTCCATGTTCATACTGATGGCGGTGTAGATATTTCCATGTTTACACAGATAGCGGTGTAGACATTTCCATGTTTACACAGATGGCGGTGTGGATATTTCCATGTTTATGCAAATAGCAGTGTAGATATTTCCATGTTTACACAGATAGCGGTGCGGATATTTCCATGTTTATACAGATAGTTGGGCAGATATTTCCATGTTTATACAGATAGCGGTGTAGATATTTCCATCTTAATACAGATGGCGGTGTAGATATGGCCATGTTCATACAGATGGCGGTGTAGATATTTCCATGTTCATACAGATGGCGGTGTAGATATTTCGAAGTTTATAGAGATAGCGCTGTAGTCATTTCTATACTTATAGAGAAATCTGTGTAGATATTTCCATGTATATTCAGATAGCTGTGTAAACATTTCCATGTTCATGCAGATAGCGGTGTAGATATTTCCATGTTCATCCAGATGCCGGTGTACATATATCCATGTTCATACAGATGGCGATGAAGATATTTCCATGTTCATACAGATGGCGGTGTAGATATTTCCATGTTCATACAAATGGCGGTGTAGATATTTCCCTGCTCATAGAGATGGTGGTGTAGATATTTCCATGTTCATACAAATACCGGTGTAGATATTTCCATGTTCATGGAGATAGCGGTGTAGATAGTTTCATGTTTATACAGATAGCAGTGTAGTTATTTCCATGTTTATAGAGATAGCAGTGTAGATATTTCCATTGATATACAGATAGCTGTGTAGATATTTGCATGTTCATACAGATAGCAGTGTGGATATTTCCATGTTCATACAGGTGGCGGTGTAGATATTTCCATGTTTATACAGATAGCAGTGTAGTTATTTCCATGTTTATAGAGATAGCAGTGTAGATATTTCCATTGATATACAGATAGCTGTGTAGATATTTGCATGTTCATACAGATAGCGGTGCAGACATTTCCATGTTCATACAGATGGCGGTGTAGATATTTACATGTTCAGATGGTGGTATAGATAATTCCATGTTCGTACAGATGGCAGTGTAGATATTTCCATGTTCATAGAGATGGCCGTGTAGATATTTCCATGTTTATGCAGATAGCGGTATAGATATTTCCATGTTTATACAGATGGTGGTGTAGATATTTCCATGTTTATAGAGATGGCGGTCTAGGTATTTCCATGTTTACAGAGATAGTGGTGTAGTTATTTCCAAGTTTATAGAGACAGCATTGTAGATATTTCCATGTTTATACAGATATTTGGGCAGATATTTCCATGTTTATACAGATAGCGGTGTAGATATTTCCATCTTAATACAGATGGCCGTGTAGATATATCAATGTTCGTACAGATGGCGGTGTAGATATTTCCATGTTCATACAGATGGCGGTGTAGATATTTCGAAGTTTATTGAGATAGCGCTGTAGATATTTCCATATTTATGGAGAAATCTGTGTAGATATTTCCATGTGTATTCAGATAGCTGTGTAGATATTTCAATGTTCATGCAGATAGCGGTGTAGATATTTCCATGTTCACCCAGATTCCGGTGTACATATATCCATGTTCACACAGATGGTGGTGAAGATACTTCCATGTTCATACAGATGGCGGTGTAGGTATTTCCATGTTCATACAAATGGCGGTGTAGTTACTTCCATGTTCATAGAGATGGCGGTGTAGATATTTCCAGGTTCATACAAATGGCGGTGTAGATATTTCCATGTTCATAGAGATGGTGGTGTAGATATTTCCATATTTGTACAGATAGCAGTGTAGTTATTTCCATGTTTATAGATATACCAGTGTGGATATTTCCATTGATATACAGATAGCTGTGTAGATATTTGCATGTTCATACAGATAGCGGAGTAGATATTTCCATGTTCATACAGATAGCGGTGTAGATATTTCCATGTTCATAAAGATAGCGGTGTAGATATTTCCATGTTCATACAGATAGCGGTGTAGATATTTCCATGTTCATACAGATAGCGGTGTAGATATTTCCACGTTTATAGAGATGGCGGTGTAGATATTTCCATGTTCATACTGATGGCGGTGTAGATATTTCCATGTTTACACAGATAGCGGTGTAGACATTTCCATGTTTACACAGATGGCGGTGTGGATATTTCCATGTTTATGCAAATAGCAGTGTAGATATTTCCATGTTTACACAGATAGCGGTGCGGATATTTCCATGTTTATACAGATAGTTGGGCAGATATTTCCATGTTTATACAGATAGCGGTGTAGATATTTCCATCTTAATACAGATGGCGATGTAGATATGGCCATGTTCATACAGATGGCGTTGTAGATATTCCCATGTTCATACAGATGGCGGTGTAGATATTTCGAAGTTTATAGAGATAGCGCTGTAGTCATTTCTATACTTATAGAGAAATCTGTGTAGATATTTCCATGTATATTCAGATAGCTGTGTAAACATTTCCATGTTCATGCAGATAGCGGTGTAGATATTTCCATGTTCATCCAGATGCCGGTGTACATATATCCATGTTCATACAGGTGGCGATGAAGATATTTCCATGTTCATACAGATGGCGGTGTAGATATTTCCATGTTCATACAAATGGCGGTGTAGATATTTCCCTGCTCATAGAGATGGTGGTGTAGATATTTCCATGTTCATACAAATACCGGTGTAGATATTTCCATGTTCATAGAGATAGCGGTGTAGATAGTTTCATGTTTATACAGATAGCAGTGTAGTTATTTCCATGTTTATAGAGATAGCAGTGTAGATATTTCCATTGATATACAGATAGCTGTGTAGATATTTGCATGTTCATACAGATAGCAGTGTGGATATTTCCATGTTCATACAGGTGGCGGTGTAGATATTTCCATGTTTATACAGATAGCAGTGTAGTTATTTCCATGTTTATAGAGATAGCAGTGTAGATATTTCCATTGATATACAGATAGCTGTGTAGATATTTGCATGTTCATACAGATAGCGGTGCAGACATTTCCATGTTCATACAGATGGCGGTGTAGATATTTACATGTTCAGATGGTGGTATAGATAATTCCATGTTCGTATAGATGGCAGTGTAGATATTTCCATGTTCATAGAGATGGCCGTGTAGATATTTCCATGTTTATGCAGATAGCGGTATAGATATTTCCATGTTTATACAGATGGTGGTGTAGATATTTCCATGTTTATAGAGATGGCGGTCTAGGTATTTCCATGTTTACAGAGATAGTGGTGTAGTTATTTCCAAGTTTATAGAGACAGCATTGTAGATATTTCCATGTTTATACAGATAGTTGGGCAGATATTTCCATGTTTATACAGATAGCGGTGTAGATATTTCCATCTTAATACAGATGGCCGTGTAGATATATCAATGTTCGTACAGATGGCGGTGTAGATATTTCCATGTTCATACAGATGGCGGTGTAGATATTTCGAAGTTTATTGAGATAGCGCTGTAGATATTTCCATATTTATGGAGAAATCTGTGTAGATATTTCCATGTGTATTCAGATAGCTGTGTAGATATTTCAATGTTCATGCAGATAGCGGTGTAGATATTTCCATGTTCACCCAGATTCCGGTGTACATATATCCATGTTCACACAGATGGTGGTGAAGATACTTCCATGTTCATACAGATGGCGGTGTAGGTATTTCCATGTTCATACAAATGGCGGTGTAGTTACTTCCATGTTCATAGAGATGGCGGTGTAGATATTTCCAGGTTCATACAAATGGCGGTGTAGATATTTCCATGTTCATAGAGATGGTGGTGTAGATATTTCCATGTTTTTACAGATAGCAGTGTAGTTATTTCCATGTTTATAGATATACCAGTGTGGATATTTCCATTGATATACAGATAGCTGTGTAGATATTTCCATGTTCATACAGATAGCGGTGTAGATATTTGCATGTTCATAGAGATAGCGGTGTAGATATTTCCATGTTCATACAGATAGCGGTGTAGATATTTCCATGTTCATACAGATAGCGGTGTAGATATTTCCATGTTCATTCAGATAGCGGTGTAGATATTTCCATGTTCATACAGATAGCGGTTTAGATATTTCCACGTTCATACCAATAGCGGTGTAGATATTTCCATGTTCATACCAATAGCGGTGTAGACATTTCCATGTTCATACAGTTAGCGGTGTAGATATTTCCATGTTCATACAGATGGCGGTGAAGATATTTACATCTTCATAGAGATGGCGGTGTACCATGTTCGTACGGATGTCAGTGTAGATATTTCCATGTTCATACAGGTGGCGGTATAGATATTTCCATGTTTATACAGATAGCAGTGTAGTTATTTCCATGTTTATAGAGATAGCAGTGTATATATTTCCATTGATATACAGATATCTGTGTAGATATTTGCATGGTCATACAGATAGCGGTGTAGATATTTGCATGGTCATACAGATAGCGGTGTAGATATTTCCATGTTCATACAGATAGCGGTGTAGATATTTCCATGTTCATACAGATAACGGTGTAGATATTTCCATGTTCATCAAGATAGCGGTGTAGATATTTCCATGTTCATACAGTTAGCGGTGTAGATATTTCCATGTTCATACAGATGGCGGTTTAGATATTTACATGATCATACAGATGGCAGTATAGATATTTCCTTATTCGTACAGATGTCGGTGTAGATATTTCCATGTTCATAGAGATGGCGGTGTAGATATTTCCATGTTCATAGAGATGGCGGTGTAGATATTTCCATGTTTATGCAGATAGCGGTAGAGATATTTCATGTTTATACAGATGGTGGTGTAGATATTTCCATGTTTATAGAGATGACGGTCTAGATATTTCCATGTTTTCAGAGATAGTGGTGTAGTTATTTCCAAGTTTATAGAGACAGCGTTGTAAATATTTCCATGTTTATACAGATAGCGGTGATGATATTTCCATGTTTATACAGATAGCGGTGTAGATATTTCCATGTTTATACAGATAGCAGTGTAGATATTTCCATGTTTATAGAGATAGTGGTGTAGATAATTTCAATTTTATACAGAGAGCAGTGTAGATATTTCCAAGTTCATACAGATAGCGGTGTAGATATTTCCACGTTTATAGAGATGGCGGTGTAGATATTTCCATGTTCATACAGAGGACGGTGTAGATATTTCCATGTTTATAGGGATGGCGGTGTAGATATTTTCATGTTTACACAGATGGCGGTGTAGATATTTCCATGTTTACACAGATAGCGGTGTAGACATTTCCATGTTTACACAGATAGCGGTGTGGATATTTCCATGTTTATGCTGATAGCAGGGTAGATATTTAAATGTTTATACATATAGCGGTGCGGATATTTCCATGTTTATACAGATAGGTGGGCAGATATTTCCATGTTTATACAGATAGCGGTGTAGATATTTCCATCTTAATACAGATGGCGGTGTAGATATATCCATGTTCATACAGATGGTGGTTTAGATATTTCCATGTTCATACAAATGGAGGTGTAGATATTTCCATGTTCATAGAGATGGCGGTGTAGATATTTCCATGTTCATACAAATGGCGGTGTAGATATTTCCATGTTCGTAGAGATGGTGGTGTAGATATTTCCATATTTATAGAGATAGCAGGGTAGTTATTTCTATGTTTATAGAGATAGCAGTGTAGATATTTCCATTGATATACAGATAGCTGTGTAGATATTTGCATGTTCATAGAGATAGCGGTGTAGAAATTTGCATGTTCATAGAGATAGTGGTGTAGATATTTCCATGTTCATACAGATAGCGGTGTAGATATTTCCATGTTCATACAGATAGCGGTGTAGATATTTCCATGTTCATACAGATAGCGGTGTAGATAATTCCATGTTCATACAGTTAGTTGTGTAGATATTTCCATGTTCATAGAGATGGCGGTGTAGATATTTACATGTTTATACAGATGGCGGTGTAGATATTTCCATGTTCATACAGATAGCGGTGTAGATATTTCCATGTTGATACAGATAGCGGTGTAGATATTTCCATGTTCATACAGATAGCGGTGTAGATATTTCCTTGTTCATACAGTTAGCGGTGTAGATATTTCCATGTTCATACAGATGGCGGTGTAGATATTTACATGATCATACAGATGGCGCTATAGATATTTCCATGTTCGTACAGATGGCAGTGTAGGTATTTCCATGTTCATAGAGATGGCGGTGTAGATATTTCCATGTTTATGCAGATAGCGGTATAGATATTTCCATGTTTATAGAGATGGTGGTGTAGATATTTCCATGTTTATAGAGATAGTGGTGTAGTTATTTCCAAGTTTATAGAGACAGCATTGTAGATATTTCCATGTTTATACAGATAGCGGTGAAGATATTTCCCTCTTTATACAGATAGCGGTGTAGATATTTCCATGTGTATACAGATAGCAGTGTAGATATTTCCATGTTTATAGAGATAGTGGTGTAGCTAATTTCAATTTTATACAGAGAGCAGTGTAGATATTTCCAAGTTCATACAGATAGCTGTGTAGATATTTCAACGTTTATAGAGATGGCGGTGTAGATATTTCCATCCTCATACAGAGGACGGTGTAGATATTTCCATGTTTACACAGATAGCGGTGTAGACTTTTCCATGTTTACACAGATAGCGGTGTGGATATTTCCATGTTTATGCAGATAGCAGTGTAGATATTTCCATGTTTATACAGATAGCGGTGCGGATATTTCCATGTTTATACAGATAGCTGGGCAGATATTTCCATGTTTATACAGATAGTGGTGTAGATATTTCCATCTTAATACAGATGGCGGTGTAGATAAGTCCATGTTTGTACAGATGGTGGTGTAGATATTTCCATGTTCATACAGATGGCGGTGTAGATATTTCAAAGTTTATAGAGATAGTGCTTTAGTTATTTCCATATTATAGAGAAATCTGTGTAGATATTTCCATGTATATTCAGATAGCTGTGTAGATATTTCCATGTTCATGCAGATAGCGGTGTAGATAATTGAATGTTCATACAGATAGCGGTATAGATATTTCCATGTTTATACAGATGGTGGTGTAGATATTTCCATGTATATAGAGATGGCGGTCTAGATATTTCCATGTTTACAGAGATAGTGGTGTAGTTATTTCCAAGTTTATAGAGACAGCGTTGTAGATATTTCCATGTTTATACAGATTGCGGTGAAGCTATTTCCATGTTTATGCAGATAGCGGTGTAGATATTTCCATGTTTATACAGATAGCAGTGTAGATATTTCCATGTTTATAGAGATAGTGGTTTAGATAAATTCAATTTTATACAGAGAGCAGTGTAGATATTTTCAAGTTCATACAGATAGCGGTGTAGATATTTCCACGTTTATAGAGATGGTGGTGTAGATATTTCCATGTTCATACTGATGGCGGTGTAGATATTTCCATGTTTATAGGGATGGCGATGTAGATATTTTCATGTTTACACAGATGGCGGTGTAGATATTTCCATGTTTACACAGATAGCGGTGTAGACTTTTCCATGTTTACACAGATAGCGGTGTGGATATTTCCATGTTTATGCAGATAGCAGTGTAGATATTTCCATGTTTATACAGATAGCGGTGCGGATATTTCCATGTTTATACAGATAGTTGGGCAGATATTTCCATGTTTATACAGATAGCGGTGTAGATATTTCCATCTTAATACAGATGGCGGTTTAGATATGTCCATGTTTGTACAGATGGCGGTGTAGATATTTCCATGTTCACACAGATGGCGGTGTAGATATTTCGAAGTTTATAGAGATAGCGCTGTAGTTATTTCCATATTATAGAGAAATCTGTGTAGATATTTCCATGTATATTCAGATAGCTGTGTCGATATTTCCATGTTCATGCAGATAGCGGTGTAGATATTTCCATCTTCATCCAGATGCCGGTGTACATATATCCATGTTCATACAGATGGTGGTGAAGATATTTCCATGTTCATACAGATGGTGGTGTAGATATTTCCATGTTCATACAAATGGCGGTGTAGATAATTCCATGTTCATAGAGATGGTGGTGTAGATATTTCCATGTTCATACAAATGGCGGTGTAGATATTTCCATGTTCATAGAGATGGCGGTGTAGATATTTCCATATTTATAGAGATAGAAGTGTAGTTATTTCCATGTTTATAGAGATACCAGTGTTGATATTTCCATTGATACACAGATAGCTTTTTAGATATTTGCATGTTCATACAGATAGCGGTGTAGATATTTCCATGTTCATACAGATAGCGGTGTAGATATTTCCATGTTCATACAGATACCGGTGTAGATATTTCCATGTTTATACAGATACCGGTGTAGATATTTCCATGTTTATACAGATAGCAGTGTAGATATTTCCAAGTTTATAGAGATAGTGGTGTAGATAATTTCAATTTTATACAGAGAGCAGTGTAGATATTTCCAAGTTCATACAGATAGCGGTGTAGATATTTCCACGTTTATAGAGATGGCGGTGTAGATATTTCCATGCTCATACAGAGGACGGTGTAGATATTTCCATGTTTATGGGGATGGCGGTGTAGATATTTTCACGTTTACACAGATGGCGGTGTAGTTATTTCCATGTTTACACAGATAGCGGTGTAGATATTTCCATGTTTACACGGATAGCGGTGTAGACATTTCCATGTTTACACAGATAGCGGTGTGGATATTTCCAGGTTTATGCAGATAGCAGTGTAGATATTTCCATGTTTATTCAGATAGCGGTGCGGATACTTCCATGTTTATACAGATAGTTGGGCAGATATTTCCATGTTTATACAGATAGTTGGGCAGATATTTCCATATTTATACAGATAGTGGTGTAGATATTTCCATCTTAATACAGATGGTGGTGTTGATATGTCCATGTTTGTACACATGGCGGTGTAGATATTTCCATGTTCATACAGATGGCGGTGTAGATATTTCAAAGTTTATTGAGATAGCGCTGTAGTTATTTCCATATTTATAGAGAAATCTGTGTAGATATTTACATGTATATTCAGATAGCTGTGTAGATATTTCCATGTTCATGCAGATAGCGGTGTAGATATTTCCATCTTCATCCAGATGCCGGTGTACATATATCCATGTTCATACAGATGGCGGTGAAGATATTTCCATGTTCATACAGATGGTGATGTAGATATTTCCATGTTCATACAAATGGCGGTGTAGATACTTCCATGTTCATAGAGATGGTGGTGTAGATATTTCCATGTTCATACAAATGGCGGTGTAGATATTTCCATGTTCATAGAGATGGCGGTGTACATATTTCCATATTTATAGAGATAGCAGTGTAGTTATTTCCATGTTTATAGAGATAGCAGTGTTGATATTTCCATTGATATACAGATAGCTGTGTATATATTTGCATGTTCATAGAGATAGCGGTGTAGATATTTCCATGTTCATACAGATAGCGGTGTAGATATTTCCATGTTCATACAGATGGCGGTGTAGATATTTCAAAGTTTATTGAGATAGCGCTGTAGTTATTTCCATATTTATAGAGAAATCTGTGTAGATATTTACATGTATATTCAGATAGCTGTGTAGATATTTCCATGTTCATGCAGATAGCGGTGTAGATATTTCCATCTTCATCCAGATGCCGGTGTACATATATCCATGTTCATACAGATGGCGGTGAAGATATTTCCATGTTCATACAGATGGTGATGTAGATATTTCCATGTTCATACAAATGGCGGTGTAGATACTTCCATGTTCATAGAGATGGTGGTGTAGATATTTCCATGTTCATACAAATGGCGGTGTAGATATTTCCATGTTCATAGAGATGGCGGTGTACATATTTCCATATTTATAGAGATAGCAGTGTAGTTATTTCCATGTTTATAGAGATAGCAGTGTTGATATTTCCATTGATATACAGATAGCTGTGTATATATTTGCATGTTCATAGAGATAGCGGTGTAGATATTTCCATGTTCATACAGATAGCGGTGTAGATATTTCCATGTTCATACAGATACCGGTGTAGATATTTCCATGTTCATACAGATAGCAGTGTAGATATTTCCATGTTCATACAGATAGCGGTGTAGATAATTCAATGTTCATACAGTTAGCGGTGTAGATATTTCCTTGTTCATACAGATGGCGGTGTAGATATTTACATGTTCATACAGATGGTGGTGTAGATATTTCCATGTTCTTATATATAGCAGTGTAGATATTTCCATGTTCATACAGATAGCGGTGTAGATAATTCCATGTTCATACAGTTAGCTGTGTAGATATTTCCATGTTCATACAGATGGCGTTGAAGATATTTACATGTTCATACAGATGGCGGTGTAGATATTTCCATGTTCATACTGATGGCGGTGTGGATATTTCCATGTTCATACAGAAAGCGGTGTAGATATTTCCATGTTCATACAGATAGCGGTGTAGATATTTCCATGTTCATACCAATAGCGGTGTAGACATTTCCATGTTCATACATTTAGCGGTGTAGATATTTCCATGTTCATACAGATGGCGGTGAATTTATTTCCATGTTCATACCGATGGCGGTGTAGATATTTCCATGTTTGTACGGATGGCAGTGTAGATATTTCCATGTTCATACAGGTGGCGGTGTAGATATTTCCACGTTTATAGAGATGGCGGTGTAGATATTTCCATGCTCATACAGAGGACGGTGTAGATATTTCCATGTTTATGGGGATGGCGGTGTAGATATTTTCACGTTTACACAGATGGCGGTGTAGTTATTTCCATGTTTACACAGATAGCGGTGTAGATATTTCCATGTTTACACGGATAGCGGTGTAGACATTTCCATGTTTACACAGATAGCGGTGTGGATATTTCCAGGTTTATGCAGATAGCAGTGTAGATATTTCCATGTTTATTCAGATAGCGGTGCGGATACTTCCATGTTTATACAGATAGTTGGGCAGATATTTCCATGTTTATACAGATAGTTGGGCAGATATTTCCATATTTATACAGATAGTGGTGTAGATATTTCCATCTTAATACAGATGGTGGTGTTGATATGTCCATGTTTGTACACATGGCGGTGTAGATATTTCCATGTTCATACAGATGGCGGTGTAGATATTTCAAAGTTTATTGAGATAGCGCTGTAGTTATTTCCATATTTATAGAGAAATCTGTGTAGATATTTACATGTATATTCAGATAGCTGTGTAGATATTTCCATGTTCATGCAGATAGCGGTGTAGATATTTCCATCTTCATCCAGATGCCGGTGTACATATATCCATGTTCATACAGATGGCGGTGAAGATATTTCCATGTTCATACAGATGGTGATGTAGATATTTCCATGTTCATACAAATGGCGGTGTAGATACTTCCATGTTCATAGAGATGGTGGTGTAGATATTTCCATGTTCATACAAATGGCGGTGTAGATATTTCCATGTTCATAGAGATGGCGGTGTACATATTTCCATATTTATAGAGATAGCAGTGTAGTTATTTCCATGTTTATAGAGATAGCAGTGTTGATATTTCCATTGATATACAGATAGCTGTGTATATATTTGCATGTTCATAGAGATAGCGGTGTAGATATTTCCATGTTCATACAGATAGCGGTGTAGATATTTCCATGTTCATACAGATGGCGGTGTAGATATTTCAAAGTTTATTGAGATAGCGCTGTAGTTATTTCCATATTTATAGAGAAATCTGTGTAGATATTTACATGTATATTCAGATAGCTGTGTAGATATTTCCATGTTCATGCAGATAGCGGTGTAGATATTTCCATCTTCATCCAGATGCCGGTGTACATATATCCATGTTCATACAGATGGCGGTGAAGATATTTCCATGTTCATACAGATGGTGATGTAGATATTTCCATGTTCATACAAATGGCGGTGTAGATACTTCCATTTTCATAGAGATGGTGGTGTAGATATTTCCATGTTCATACAAATGGCGGTGTAGATATTTCCATGTTCATAGAGATGGCGGTGTACATATTTCCATATTTATAGAGATAGCAGTGTAGTTATTTCCATGTTTATAGAGATAGCAGTGTTGATATTTCCATTGATATACAGATAGCTGTGTATATATTTGCATGTTCATAGAGATAGCGGTGTAGATATTTCCATGTTCATACAGATAGCGGTGTAGATATTTCCAT
This sequence comes from Gorilla gorilla gorilla, assembly GCF_029281585.2. NCBI lineage: Eukaryota > Metazoa > Chordata > Mammalia > Primates > Hominidae > Gorilla > Gorilla gorilla. The sequence continues at coordinate 809,094 of NC_073233.2, read as the reverse complement.
GTTCATACAGATACCGGTGTAGATATTTCCATGTTCATACAGATAGCAGTGTAGATATTTCCATGTTCATACAGATAGCGGTGTAGATAATTCAATGTTCATACAGTTAGCGGTGTAGATATTTCCTTGTTCATACAGATGGCGGTGTAGATATTTACATGTTCATACAGATGGTGGTGTAGATATTTCCATGTTCTTATATATAGCAGTGTAGATATTTCCATGTTCATACAGATAGCGGTGTAGATAATTCCATGTTCATACAGTTAGCTGTGTAGATATTTCCATGTTCATACAGATGGCGTTGAAGATATTTACATGTTCATACAGATGGCGGTGTAGATATTTCCATGTTCATACTGATGGCGGTGTGGATATTTCCATGTTCATACAGAAAGCGGTGTAGATATTTCCATGTTCATACAGATAGCGGTGTAGATATTTCCATGTTCATACCAATAGCGGTGTAGACATTTCCATGTTCATACATTTAGCGGTGTAGATATTTCCATGTTCATACAGATGGCGGTGAATTTATTTCCATGTTCATACCGATGGCGGTGTAGATATTTCCATGTTTGTACGGATGGCAGTGTAGATATTTCCATGTTCATACAGGTGGCGGTGTAGATATTTCCATGTTTATACAGATAGCAGTGTAGTTATTTCCATGTTAATAGAGATAGCTGTGTGGATATTTCCATTGATATACAGATAGCTGTGTAGATATTTCCATGTTCATACAGATAACGGTGTAGATATTTCCATGTTCATACAGACAGCGGTGTAGCTATTTCCATGTTCATACAATTAGCGGTGTAGATATTTCCATGTTCATACAGATGGCGGTGTAGATATTTACATGTTCATACAGATGGCGGTATAGATATTTCCATGTTCGTACAGATGGCGGTGTAGATATTTCCATGTTCATACAGATAGCGGTGTAGATATTTCCATGTTCATACAGATAGCGGTGTAGATATTTCCATGTTCATACCGATAGTGGTGTAGATATTTCCATGTTCATACCGTTAGCGGTGTAGATATTTCCATGTTCATACAGATGGCGGTGTAGATATTTACATGTTCATACAGATGGCGGTGTAGATATTTCCATGTTCATATATATAGCGGTGTAGATATTTCCATGTTCATACAGATAGCGGTGTAGATAATTCCATGTTCATACAGTTAGCTGTGTAGATATTTCCATGTTCATACAGATGGCGTTGAAGATATTTACATGTTCATACAGATGGCGGTGTAGATATTTCCATGTTCATACAGATGGCGGTGTAGATATTTCCATGTTCATACAGATAGCGGTGTAGATATTTCCATGTTCATACTGTTAGCGGTGTAGATATTTCCATGTTCATACCAATATCGGTGTAGACATTTCCATGTTCATACATTTAGCGGTGTAGATATTTCCATGTTCATACAGATGGCGGTGAACTTATTTCCATGTTCATACAGATGGCGGTGTAGATATTTCCATGTTCATACAGATGGCGGTGAATTTATTTCCATGTTCATACAGATGGCGGTGTAGATATTTCCATGTTTGTACGGATGGCAGGGTAGATATTTCCATGTTCATACAGGTGGCGGTGTAGATATTTCCATGTTTATACAGATAGCAGTGTAGTTATTTCCATGTTAATAGAGATAGATGTGTGGATATTTCCATTGATATACAGATAGCTGTGTAGATATTTGCATGTTCATACAAATAGCGGTGTAGATATTTCCATGTTCGTACAGATAGCGGTGTAGATATTTCCATGTTCATACAGATAGCTGTGTAGATATTTCCATGTTCATACAGATAACGGTGTAGATAATTCCATGTTCATACAGACAGCGGTGTAGATATTTCCATGTTCATACAATTAGCGGTGTAGATATTTCCATGTTCATACAGATGGCGGTGTAGATATTTCCATGTTCATACAGATGGCGGTATAGATATTTCCATGTTCGTACAGATGGCGGTGTAGATATTTCCATGTTCATACAGATAGCGGTATAGATATTTCCATGTTTATACAGATGGTGGTGTAGATATTTCCATGTATATAGAGATGGCGGTCTAGATATTTCCATATTTACAGAGATAGTGGTGTAGTTATTTCCAAGTTTATAGAGACAGTGTTGTAGATATTTCCAAGTTTATACAGATTGCGGTGAAGCTATTTCCATGTTTATGCAGATAGCGGTGTAGATATTTCCATGTTTATACAGATAGCAGTGTAGATATTTCCATGTTTATAGAGATAGTGGTGTAGATAAATTCAATTTTATACAGAGAGCATTGTAGATATTTTCAAGTTCATACAGATAGCGGTGTAGATATTTCCACGTTTATAGAGATGGTGGTGTAGATATTTCCATGTTCATACAGATGGCGGTGTAGATATTTCCATGTTTATAGGGATGGCGGTGTAGATATTTTCTTGTTTACACAGATGGCGGTGTAGATATTTCCATGTTTACACAGATAGCGGTGTAGACTTTTCCATGTTTACACAGATAGCAGTGTGGATATTTCCATGTTTATGCAGATAGCAGTGTAGATATTTCCATGTTTATACAGATAGCGGTGCGGATATTTCCATGTTTATACAGAGAGTTGAGCAGATATTTCCATGTTTATACAGATAGCGGTGTAGATATTTCCATCTTAATACAGATGGCGGTGTAGATAAGTCCATGTTTGTACAGATGGTGGTGTAGATATTTCCATGTTCATACAGATGGCGGTGTAGATATTTCGAAGTTTATAGAGATAGCGCTGTAGTTATTTCCATATTATAGAGAAATCTGTGTAGATATTTCCATGTATGTTCAGATAGCTGTGTAGATATTTCCATGTTCATGCAGAGAGCGGTGTAGATATTTCCATGTTCATCCAGATGCCGGTGTACATATATCCATGTACATTCAGATGGCGGTGAAGATATTTCCATGTTCATACAGATGGTGGTGTAGATATTTCCATGTTCATACAAATGGCGGTGTAGATATTTCAATGTTCATAGAGATGGCGGTGTAGATAATTCCATGTTCATACAAATGGCGTTGTAGATATTTCCATGTTCATAGAGATGGCGGTGTAGATATTTCCATATTTATACAGATAGCACTGTTGTTATTTCCATGTTTATATAGACAGCAGTGTAGATAGTTCCATTGATATACAGATAGCTGTGTAGATATTTGCATGTTCATACAGATAGCGGTGTAGATATTTCCATCTTCGTGCAGATTGCGGTGTAGATATTTCCATGTTCATACAGATAGCGGTGTAGATATTTCCATGTTCATACCAATAGCGGTGTAGATATATCCATGTTCATACAGATAGCGGTGTAGATATTTCCATGTTCATACCGATAGTGGTGTAGATATTTCCATGTTCATACAGTTAGCGGTGTAGATATTTCCATGTTCATACAGATGGCGGTGTAGATATTTACATGTTCATACAGATGTCGGTGTAGATATTTCCATGTTCATATATATAGCGGTGTAGATATTTCCATGTTCATACAGATAGCGGTGTAGATAATTCCATGTTCATACAGTTAGCTGTGTAGATATTTCCATGTTCATACAGATGGCGTTGAAGATATTTACATGTTCATACAGATGGCGGTGTAGATATTTCCAAGTTCATACAGATGGCGGTGTAGATATTTCCATGTTCATACAGATAGCGGTGTAGATATTTCCATGTTCATACAGATAGTGGTGTAGATATTTCCATGTTCATACCAATAGCGGTGTAGACATTTCCATGTTCATACATTTAGCGGTGTAGATATTTCCATGTTCATACAGATGGCGGTGAATTTATTTCCATGTTCATACAGATGGCGGTGTAGATATTTCCATGTTTGTACGGATGGCAGTTTAGATATTTCCATGTTCATACAGGTGGCGGTGTAGATATTTCCATGTTTATACAGATAGCAGTGTAGTTATTTCCATGTTAATAGAGATAGCTGTGTGGATATTTCCATTGATATACAGATAGCTGTGTAGATATTTGCATGTTCATACAGATAGCGGTGTAGATATTTCCATGTTCGTACAGATAGCGGTGTAGATATTTCCATGTTCATACAGATAGCTGTGTAGATATTTCCATGTTCATACAGATAACGGTGTAGATATTTCCATGTTCATACAGACAGCGGTGTAGATATTTCCATGTTCATACAATTAGCGGTGTAGATATTTCCATGTTCATACAGATGGCGGTGTAGATATTTCCATGTTCATACAGATGGCGGTATAGATATTTCCATGTTCGTACAGATGGCGGTGTAGATATTTCCATGTTCATACAGATAGCGGTATAGATATTTCCATGTTTATACAGATGGTGGTGTAGATATTTCCATGTATATAGAGATGGCGGTCTAGATATTTCCATATTTACAGAGATAGTGGTGTAGTTATTTCCAAGTTTATAGAGACAGCGTTGTAGATATTTCCAAGTTTATACAGATTGCGGTGATGCTATTTCCATGTTTATGCAGATAGCGGTGTAGATATTTCCATGTTTATACAGATAGCAGTGTAGATATTTCCATGTTTATAGAGATAGTGGTGTAGATAAATTCAATTTTATACAGAGAGCAGAGATGGCGGTCTAGATATTTCCATGTTTATTGAGATAGTAGTGTAGTTATTTCCAGGTTTATAGAGACAGTGTTGTTGATATTTCCATGTTTATAGAGACAGCGTTGTAGATATTTCCATGTTTATAGTGACAGCGGTGAAGATATTTCCATGTTTATACAGATAGCGGTGTAGATATTTCCATATTTATACAGATAGCGGTGTAGATATTTCCATGTTCATAGAGATAGTGGTGTAGATAATTCAAATTTTATACAGATAGCAGTGTAGATATTTCAAAGTTCATACAGATAGCGGTGTAGATATTTCGACCTTTATAGAGATGGCGGTGTAGATATTTCCATGTTCATACAGATAGCGGTGTAGATATTTCCATATTTATAGAGATAGCGGTGTAGATATTTCCATGTTCATAGAGATAGTGGTGTAGATAATTCAAATTTTATACAGATAGCAGTGTAGATATTTCAAAGTTCATACAGATAGCGGTGTAGATATTTCGACCTTTATAGAGATGGCGGTGTAGATATTTCCATGTTTGTACAGATGGCGGTGTAGATATTTCCATGTTCATACAGATAGCGGTATAGATATTTCCATGTTTATACAGATGGTGGTGTAGATATTTCCATGTATATAGAGATGGCGGTCTAGATATTTCCATATTTACAGAGATAGTGGTGTAGTTATTTCCAAGTTTATAGAGACAGTGTTGTAGATATTTCCAAGTTTATACAGATTGCGGTGAAGCTATTTCCATGTTTATGCAGATAGCGGTGTAGATATTTCCATGTTTATACAGATAGCAGTGTAGATATTTCCATGTTTATAGAGATAGTGGTGTAGATAAATTCAATTTTATACAGAGAGCATTGTAGATATTTTCAAGTTCATACAGATAGCGGTGTAGATATTTCCACGTTTATAGAGATGGTGGTGTAGATATTTCCATGTTCATACAGATGGCGGTGTAGATATTTCCATGTTTATAGGGATGGCGGTGTAGATATTTTCTTGTTTACACAGATGGCGGTGTAGATATTTCCATGTTTACACAGATAGCGGTGTAGACTTTTCCATGTTTACACAGATAGCAGTGTGGATATTTCCATGTTTATGCAGATAGCAGTGTAGATATTTCCATGTTTATACAGATAGCGGTGCGGATATTTCCATGTTTATACAGAGAGTTGAGCAGATATTTCCATGTTTATACAGATAGCGGTGTAGATATTTCCATCTTAATACAGATGGCGGTGTAGATAAGTCCATGTTTGTACAGATGGTGGTGTAGATATTTCCATGTTCATACAGATGGCGGTGTAGATATTTCGAAGTTTATAGAGATAGCGCTGTAGTTATTTCCATATTATAGAGAAATCTGTGTAGATATTTCCATGTATGTTCAGATAGCTGTGTAGATATTTCCATGTTCATGCAGAGAGCGGTGTAGATATTTCCATGTTCATCCAGATGCCGGTGTACATATATCCATGTACATTCAGATGGCGGTGAAGATATTTCCATGTTCATACAGATGGTGGTGTAGATATTTCCATGTTCATACAAATGGCGGTGTAGATATTTCAATGTTCATAGAGATGGCGGTGTAGATAATTCCATGTTCATACAAATGGCGTTGTAGATATTTCCATGTTCATAGAGATGGCGGTGTAGATATTTCCATATTTATACAGATAGCACTGTTGTTATTTCCATGTTTATATAGACAGCAGTGTAGATAGTTCCATTGATATACAGATAGCTGTGTAGATATTTGCATGTTCATACAGATAGCGGTGTAGATATTTCCATCTTCGTGCAGATTGCGGTGTAGATATTTCCATGTTCATACAGATAGCGGTGTAGATATTTCCATGTTCATACCAATAGCGGTGTAGATATATCCATGTTCATACAGATAGCGGTGTAGATATTTCCATGTTCATACCGATAGTGGTGTAGATATTTCCATGTTCATACAGTTAGCGGTGTAGATATTTCCATGTTCATACAGATGGCGGTGTAGATATTTACATGTTCATACAGATGTCGGTGTAGATATTTCCATGTTCATATATATAGCGGTGTAGATATTTCCATGTTCATACAGATAGCGGTGTAGATAATTCCATGTTCATACAGTTAGCTGTGTAGATATTTCCATGTTCATACAGATGGCGTTGAAGATATTTACATGTTCATACAGATGGCGGTGTAGATATTTCCAAGTTCATACAGATGGCGGTGTAGATATTTCCATGTTCATACAGATAGCGGTGTAGATATTTCCATGTTCATACAGATAGTGGTGTAGATATTTCCATGTTCATACCAATAGCGGTGTAGACATTTCCATGTTCATACATTTAGCGGTGTAGATATTTCCATGTTCATACAGATGGCGGTGAATTTATTTCCATGTTCATACAGATGGCGGTGTAGATATTTCCATGTTTGTACGGATGGCAGTTTAGATATTTCCATGTTCATACAGGTGGCGGTGTAGATATTTCCATGTTTATACAGATAGCAGTGTAGTTATTTCCATGTTAATAGAGATAGCTGTGTGGATATTTCCATTGATATACAGATAGCTGTGTAGATATTTGCATGTTCATACAGATAGCGGTGTAGATATTTCCATGTTCGTACAGATAGCGGTGTAGATATTTCCATGTTCATACAGATAGCTGTGTAGATATTTCCATGTTCATACAGATAACGGTGTAGATATTTCCATGTTCATACAGACAGCGGTGTAGATATTTCCATGTTCATACAATTAGCGGTGTAGATATTTCCATGTTCATACAGATGGCGGTGTAGATATTTCCATGTTCATACAGATGGCGGTATAGATATTTCCATGTTCGTACAGATGGCGGTGTAGATATTTCCATGTTCATACAGATAGCGGTATAGATATTTCCATGTTTATACAGATGGTGGTGTAGATATTTCCATGTATATAGAGATGGCGGTCTAGATATTTCCATATTTACAGAGATAGTGGTGTAGTTATTTCCAAGTTTATAGAGACAGCGTTGTAGATATTTCCAAGTTTATACAGATTGCGGTGATGCTATTTCCATGTTTATGCAGATAGCGGTGTAGATATTTCCATGTTTATACAGATAGCAGTGTAGATATTTCCATGTTTATAGAGATAGTGGTGTAGATAAATTCAATTTTATACAGAGAGCAGAGATGGCGGTCTAGATATTTCCATGTTTATTGAGATAGTAGTGTAGTTATTTCCAGGTTTATAGAGACAGTGTTGTTGATATTTCCATGTTTATAGAGACAGCGTTGTAGATATTTCCATGTTTATAGTGACAGCGGTGAAGATATTTCCATGTTTATACAGATAGCGGTGTAGATATTTCCATATTTATACAGATAGCGGTGTAGATATTTCCATGTTCATAGAGATAGTGGTGTAGATAATTCAAATTTTATACAGATAGCAGTGTAGATATTTCAAAGTTCATACAGATAGCGGTGTAGATATTTCGACCTTTATAGAGATGGCGGTGTAGATATTTCCATGTTCATACAGATGGCGGTGTAGATATTTCCATGTTTATAGAGATGGCAGTGTATATATTTTCATGTTTACACAGATGGCAGTGTAGATATTTCCATGTTTACACAGATAGCGGTGCAGACATTTCCATGTTTACACAGATAGCGGTGTGTATATTTCCATGTTTATGCAGATAGCAGTGTAGATGTTTCCATGTTTATACAGATAGCGGTGCGGATATTTCCATGTTTATACACATAGTGGTGTGGATATTTCCATGTTTATACAGAGAGCAGTGTAGATATTTCCATCTTAATACAGGTGGCGGTGTAGATATATCCATGTTTATGCAGATAGCGGTATAGATATTTCCATGTTTATACAGATGGTGGTGTAGATATTTCCATGTTTCTGCAGATGGCGGTGTAGATATTTCCATGTTTATACAGATGGTGGTGTTGATATTTCCATCTTCATACAGAGGGCGGTGTAGATATTTCAAAGGTTATAGAGATAGCGCTGTAGTTATTTCTATATTTCTTTAGAAATCTGTGTAGATATTTCCATGTTTATGCAGATAGCTGTGTAGATATTTCCATGTTCCTGCAGATAGCGGTGTAGTAATTTCCATGTTCATCCATATGCCGGTGTAGATACATCCATGTTCATACAGATGGCGGTGAAGATATTTCTATGTTCATACAGATGGCTGTGTAGATATTTCCATGTTGATAGATATGGCGGTGTAGATATTTCCATGTTGATACCGATAGCTGTGTAGTTATTTCCATGTTTTTAGAGATAGCAGTGTAGATTTCCCACAGATATACAGATAGCGGTGTAGATATTTCCATGTTCATGCAGAAAGCAGTGTAGATATTTCCATGTTCTTCCAGATGCCGGTGTAGATATATCCATGTTCATAGAGATGGCCGTGAAGATATTTCCATGTTCATACAGATGGCGGTGTAGATATTTCCATGTTCATACAAATGGCGTTGTAGATATTTCCATGTTCATAGAGATGGCGGTGTAGATATTTCCATGTTCATACCAATAGCGGTGTAGATATTTCCGTGTCCATACAGTTAGCGTTGTAGAAATTTCCATGTTTATACAGATAGCAGTGTAGTTATTTCCATGTTTATACAGATAGCAGTGTAGATATTTCCATTGATATACAGATAGCCGTGTAGGTATTTGCATGTCCATACAGATATCGGTGTAGATATTTCCATGTTCATACAGATAGCGGTGAAGATTTTTCCATGTTCATACAGATAGCGGTGTAGATATTTCCATGTTCATACAGATAGTGGTGTAGATATTTCCATGTTCATACCAATAGCGGTGTAGATATTTCCATGTTCATACAGTTAGCGGTGTAGATATTTCCATGTTCATACAGATGGCGGTGTAGATATTTACATGTTCATACAGATGGCGGTGTAGATATTTCCATGTTCGTACGGATGGCAGTGTAGATATTTCCATGTTCATACAGGTGGCGGTGTAGATATTTCCATGTTTATACAGATAGCAGTGTAGTTATTTCCATGTTTATAGAGATAGCAGTGTAGATATTTCCATTGATATACAGATAGCTGTGTAGATATTTGCATGTTCATACAGATAGCGGTGTAGATATTTCCATGCTCATACAGATAGCGGTGTAGATATTTCCATGTTCATAGAGATAGCGGTGTAGATATTTCCATGTTCATAGAGATGGCGGTGTAGATATTTCCATGTTCATACCAATAGCGGTGTAGATATTTCCATGTCCATACAGTTAGCGTTGTAGATATTTCCATGTTCATACAGATGGCGGTGTAGATATTTACATGTTCATAAAGATGGCGCTGTAGATATTTCCAAGTTCGTACAGATGGCGGTGTAGATATTTCCATGTTCATAGAGATGGCGGTGTAGATATTTCCATGTTTATGCAGATAGCGGTATAGATATTTCCATCTTTATACAGACGGTGGTGTAGATATTTCCATGTTTATAGAGATGGCGGTCTATTTATTTCCATGTTTATAGAGATAGTGGTGTAGGTTTTTCCAAGTTTATAGAGACAGCGTTGTAGATATATCCATGTTTATACAGATAGCGGTGAAGATATTTCCATGTTTATACAGATAGCGGTGTAGATAATTCCATGTTTATACAGATAGCAGTGTAGATATTTCCATGTTTATACAGATAGCAATGTAGATATTTCCAAGTTCATACAGACAGCGGTGTAGATATTTCCACGTTTATAGGGATGGCGGTGAAGATATTTCCATGTTCATACAGATGGCATTGTAGATATTTCCATGTTTATAGAGATGGCTGTGTAAATATTTTCATGTTTACAAGATGGCGGTGTAGATATTTCCATGTTTACACAGATAGTGGTGTGGATATTTCCATGTTTATGCAGATAGCGGTGTAGATATTTCCATGTTTATACAGATAGCGGTGCGGATATTTCCATGTTTATACAGATAGTGGTGCAGATATTTCCATGTTTATATAGATAGAGGAGTAGATATTTCCATCTTAATACAGATGGCGGTGGAGATATCTCCATGTTCGTACAGATTGCGGTGTAGATATTTCCATGTTCATACAGATGGCGGTGTAGATATTTCGAAGTTTATAGAGATAGCGCTGTAGTTATTTCCATATTTATAGAGAAATCTGTGTAGATATTTCAATGTATATGCAGATAGCTGTGCAGATATTTCCATGTTCCTGCAGATAGCGGTGAAGATATTTCCATGTTCATCCAGATGCCGGTGTAGATATATCCATGTTCATACAGATGGCGGTGAAGATATTTCCATGTTCATACAAATGGCGGTGTAGATATTTCCATGTTCATACTGATAACGGTGTAGATATTTCCATGTTCATACAGTTAGCGGTGTAGATATTTCCATGTTCATGCAGATGGCGGTGTAGATATTTACATGTTCATACAGATGGCGGTGTAGATATTTCCATGTTCGTACAGATGGCGGTGTAGATATTTTCATGTTCATGGAGATGGCGGTGTAGATATTTCCATGTTTATGTAGATAGCGGTATAGATATTTCCATGTATCTACAGATGGTGGTGTAGATATTTCCATGTTTATAGAGATGGCAGTCTAGATATTTCCATGTTTATAGAGATAGTGGTGTAGTTATTTCCAAGTTTATAGAGACAGCGTTGTAGATATATCCATGTTTTTACAGATAGTGGTGAAGATATTCCCATGTTTATACAGATAGCGGTGTAAATATTTCCATGTTCGTAGAGATAGTGGTGTAGATAATTCCAATTTTATACAGATAGCAGTGTAGATATTTCCAAGTTCATACAGATAGCGGTGTAGTTATTTCCACGTTTATAGAGATGGCGGTGTTGATATTTCCATGTTCATACAGATGGCGGTGTAGATATTTCCATGTTTATAGAGATGGCGGTGTAGATATTTTCATGTTTACACAGATGGCGGTGTAGATATTTCCATGATTACAAAGATAGCGGTGTAGACATTTCCATGTTTACACAGATAACGGTGTGGATATTTCCATGTTTATGCAGATAGCGGTGTAGATATTTCCATGTTTATGCAGATTGCGGTGCGGATATTTCCATGTTTATACAGATAGTTGTGCAGATATTTCCATGTTTGTACAGATGGCGGTGTAGATATTTCCATGTTCATTCAGATGGCGGTGTAGCTATTTCCATGTTTATAGAGATAGCGGTGTAGATATTTCCACGTTTATAGAGATGGTGGTGTAGTTATTTCCATGTTTATACAGATAGCGGTGTGGATATTTCCATGTTTATGCAGATAGCGGTGTAGATATTTCTATGTTTATACAGATAGCGGTGAGGATATTTCCATGATTATACAGATAGTGGTGCAGATATTTCCATGTTTATACAGATAGCGGTGTAGATATTTCCATCTTAATACAGATGGGGTTGTAGATATCTCCATGTTCGTACAGATAACGGTGTAGAAATTTGCATGTTCATACAGATGGCGTTGTAGATATTTCCAAGTTTATAGAGATAGCGCTGTAGTTATTTCCATATTTATAGAGAAATCTGTGTAGATATTTCCATGTATATGCAGATAGCTGTGTAGGTATTTCCATGTTCATGCAGATAGCGGTGTAGATATTTCCATGTTCATACAGTTAGCGGTGTAGATATTTCCATGCTCATACAGATGGCGGTGTAGATATTTGCATGTTCATACAGATGGCGTTGTACATATTTCCATGTTCGTATGGATGGCAGTGTAGATATTTCCATGTTCATACAGGTGGCGGTGAAGATATTTCCATGTTCATACAGATGGCGGTGTAGATATTTCCATGTTCCTACAAATGGCGGTGTAGATATTTTCATGTTCATAGAGATGGAGGTGTAGATATTTCCATGTTCATACAGATGGCGGTGTAGATATTTCGATGTTTTTACAGATAGCAGTGTAGTTATTTCCATGTTTATAGAGATAGCAGTGTAGATATTTCCGTTTATATACAGATAGCTTTGTAGATATTTGCATGTTCATACAGATAGCCGTGTAGACATTTCCATGTTCATACAGATAGCGGTGTAGATATTTCCATGTTCATACAGATAGCGGTTTAAATATTTCCATGTTCATACAGATAACGGTGTAGATATTTCCTTGTTCATACAGATAGCGGTGTAGGTATTTCCATGTTCATACAGTTAGCGGTGTAGGTATTTCCATGTTCATACAGATGGTGGTGTAGATATTTACATGTTCATACAGATGGCGGTGTAAATATTTCCATGTTCGTACGGATGGCAGTGTAGATATTTCCATGTTCATACAGGTGGCGGTGTAGATATTTCCATGTTTATACAGATGGCGGTGTAGATATTTCCATGTTCGTACGGATGGCAGTGTAGATATTTCCATGTTCATACAGGTGGCGGTGTAGATATTTCCATGTTTATACAGATAGCAGTGTAGTTATTTCCATGTTTATAGAGATAGCAGTGTAGATATTTCCATTGATATACAGATAGCTGTGTAGATATTTGCATGTTCATACAGATAGCGGTGTAGATATTTCCATGCTCATACAGATAGCGGTGTAGATATTTCCATGTTCATAGAGATAGCGGTGTAGATATTTCCATGTTCATAGAGATGGCGGTGTAGATATTTCCATGTACATACCAATAGCGGTGTAGATATTTCCATGTCCATACAGTTAGCGTTGTAGATATTTCCATGTTCATACAGATGGCGGTGTAGATATTTACATGTTCATAAAGATGGCGGTGTAGATATTTCCAAGTTCGTACAGATGGCGGTGTAGATATTTCCATGTTCATAGAGATGGCGGTGTAGATATTTCCATGTTTATGCAGATAGCGGTATAGATATTTCCATCTTTATACAGACGGTGGTGTAGATATTTCCATGTTTATAGAGATGGCGGTCTATTTATTTCCATGTTTATAGAGATAGTGGTGTAGTTTTTTCCAAGTTTACAGAGACAGCGTTGTAGATATATCCATGTTTATACAGATAGCGGTGAAGATATTTCCATGTTTATACAGATAGCGGTGTAGATAATTCCATGTTTATACAGATAGCAGTGTAGATATTTCCATGTTTATACAGATAGCAATGTAGATATTTCCAAGTTCATACAGACAGCGGTGTAGATATTTCCACGTTTATAGGGATGGCGGTGAAGATATTTCCATGTTCATACAGATGGCATTGTAGATATTTCCATGTTTATAGAGATGGCTGTGTAAATATTTTCATGTTTACAAGATGGCGGTGTAGATATTTCCATGTTTACACAGATAGTGGTGTGGATATTTCCATGTTTATGCAGATAGCGGTGTAGATATTTCCATGTTTATACAGATAGCGGTGCGGATATTTCCATGTTTATACAGATAGTGGTGCAGATATTTCCATGTTTATATAGATAGAGGAGTAGATATTTCCATCTTAATACAGATGGCGGTGTAGATATCTCCATGTTCGTACAGATGGCGGTGTAGATATTTCCATGTTCATACAGATGGCGGTGTAGATATTTCGAAGTTTATAGAGATAGCGCTGTAGTTATTTCCATATTTATAGAGAAATCTGTGTAGATATTTCAATGTATATGCAGATAGCTGTGCAGATATTTCCATGTTCCTGCAGATAGCGGTGAAGATATTTCCATGTTCATCCAGATACCGGTGTAGATATATCCATGTTCATACAGATGGCGCTGAAGATATTTCCATGTTCATACAAATGGCGGTGTAGATATTTCCATGTTCATACTGATAACGGTGTAGATATTTCCATGTTCATACAGTTAGCGGTGTAGATATTTCCATGTTCATGCAGATGGCGGTGTAGATATTTACATGTTCATACAGATGGCGGTGTAGATATTTCCATGTTCGTACAGATGGCGGTGTAGATATTTTCATGTTCATGGAGATGGCGGTGTAGATATTTCCATGTTTATGTAGATAGCGGTATAGATATTTCCATGTATCTACAGATGGTGGTGTAGATATTTCCATGTTTATAGAGATGGCAGTCTAGATATTTCCATGTTTATAGAGATAGTGGTGTAGTTATTTCCAAGTTTATAGAGACAGCGTTGTAGATATATCCATGTTTTTACAGATAGTGGTGAAGATATTTCCATGTTCATACAGATAGCGGTGTAAATATTTCCATGTTCGTAGAGATAGTGGTGTAGATAATTCCAATTTTATACAGATAGCAGTGTAGATATTTCAAGTTCATACAGATAGCGGTGTAGTTATTTCCACGTTTATAGAGATGGCGGTGTTGATATTTCCATGTTCATACAGATGGCGGTGTAGATATTTCCATGTTTATAGAGATGGCGGTGTAGATATTTTCATGTTTACACAGATGGCGGTGTAGATATTTCCATGATTACAAAGATAGCGGTGTAGACATTTCCATGTTTACACAGATAACGGTGTGGATATTTCCATGTTTATGCAGATAGCGGTGTAGATATTTCCATGTTTATGCAGATTGCGGTGCGGATATTTCCATGTTTATACAGATAGTTGTGCAGATATTTCCATGTTTGTACAGATGGCGGTGTAGATATTTCCATGTTCATTCAGATGGCGGTGTAGCTATTTCCATGTTTATAGAGAGAGCGGTGTAGATATTTCCACGTTTATAGAGATGGTGGTGTAGTTATTTCCATGTTTATACAGATAGCGGTGTGGATATTTCCATGTTTATGCAGATAGCGGTGTAGATATTTCTATGTTTATACAGATAGCGGTGAGGATATTTCCATGATTATACAGATAGTGGTGCAGATATTTCCATGTTTATACAGATAGCGGTGTAGATATTTCCATCTTAATACAGATGGGGTTGTAGATATCTCCATGTTCGTACAGATAACGGTGTAGAAATTTGCATGTTCATACAGATGGCGTTGTAGATATTTCCAAGTTTATAGAGATAGCGCTGTAGTTATTTCCATATTTATAGACAAATCTGTGTAGATATTTCCATGTATATGCAGATAGCTGTGTAGATATTTCCATGTTCATGCAGATAGCGGTGTAGATATTTCCATGTTCATACAGTTAGCGGTGTAGGTATTTCCATGTTCATACAGATGGCGGTGTAGATATTTACATGTTCATACAGATGGCGTTGTATATATTTCCATGTTCGTATGGATGGCAGTGTAGATATTTCCATGTTCATACAGGTGGCGGTGAAGATATTTCCATGTTCATACAGATGGCGGTGTAGATATTTCCATGTTCCTACAAATGGCGGTGTAGATATTTTCATGTTCATAGAGATGGAGGTGTAGATATTTCCATGTTCATACAGATGGCGGTGTAGATATCTCGATGTTTTTACAGATAGCAGTGTAGTTATTTCCATGTTTATAGAGATAGCAGTGTAGATATTTCCGTTTATATACAGATAGCTTTGTAGATATTTGCATGTTCATACAGATAGCCGTGTAGATATTTCCATGTTCATACAGATAGTGGTGTAGATATTTCCATGTTCATACAGATAGCGGTTTTAATATTTCCATGTTCATTCAGATAACGGTGTAGATATTTCCTTGTTCATACAGATAGCGGTGTAGGTATTTCCATGTTCATACAGTTAGCGGTGTAGATATTTCCATGTTCATACAGATGGTGGTGTAGATATTTACATGTTCATACAGATGGCGGTGTAAATATTTCCATGTTCGTACAGAAGGCGGTGTAGATATTTCCATGTTCATAGAGATGGCATTGTAGATATTTCCATGTTTATGCAGATAGCGGTATAGATATTTCCATGTTTATACAGATGGTGGTGTAGATATTTCCATGTTTATAGAGATGGCAGTCTAGATGTTTCCATGTTTATAGACATAGTGCTGTAGTTATTTCCAAGTTTATAGAGACAGCGTTGCAGATATTTCCATGTTTATACAGATAGCGGTGAAGATATTTCCATGTTTATACAGATAGCGGTGTAGATATTTCCATGTTTATACAGATAGCGGTGTAGACATTTCCGTGTTTATAGAGATAGTGATGTAGATATTTCCAATTTTATTCAGATAGCAGTGTAGATATTTCCAAGTTCATACAGATAGCGGTGTAGATATTTCCACGATTATAGAGATGGCGGAGTAGATATTTCCATGTTCATAAAGATACCGGTGTGGATATTTCCATGTTCATACAGATAGGTGTGTAGATATTTCCATGTTCATACAGATAGCGGTGTAGACTTTTCCGTGTTCATACAGATAGCGGTGTAGATATTTCCATGTTCATACAGTTAGCGGTGTAGATATTTCCATATTCATACAGATGTCGGTGTAGATATTTGCATGTTCATACAGATGGCGGTTTAGATATTTCCATGTTCGTACGGATGGCAGTGTAGATATTTCCATGTTGATACAGGTGGCGGTGTAGATATTTCCATGTTGATACAGATAGCAGTGTAGTTATTTCCATGGTTATAGAGATAGCAGTGTAGATATTTCCATTGATATACAGATAGCTGTGTAGATATTTGCATGTTCCTACAGATAGCGGTGTAGATATTTCCATGTTCATACAGATAGCTGTGTAGATATTTCCATGTTCATACAGATCGCGGTGTAGATATTTCCATGTTCATACAGATAACGGTATAGATATTTCCATGTTCATACAGATAGCGGTGTAGGTATTTCCATGTTCATACAGTTAGCGGTGTAGAAATTTCCATGTTCATACAGATGGCGGTGTAGATATTTATACGTTCATAGAAATAGCGGTGTAGATATTTCCAAGTTCGTACAGATGGCGGTGTAGATATTTCCATGTTCATAGAGATGGCGGTGTAGATATTTCCATGTTTATGCAGATAGCGGTATAGATATTTCCATCTTTATACAGATGGTGGTGTAGATATTTCCATGTTTATAGAGATGGCGGTCTAGATATTTCCATGTTTATAGAGATAGTGGTGTAGTTTTTTCCAAGTTTATAGAGACAGCGTTGTAGATATTTCCATGTTTATACAGATAGCGGTGAAGATATTTCCATATTTATGCAGATAGCGGTGTAGATATTTCCATATTTATACAGATAGCGGTGTAGATATTTCCATGTTTATAGAGATAGTGGTGTAGATAATTCCAAATTTATACAGATAGCAGTGTAGATATTTCCAAGTTCATACAGATAGCGGTGTAGATATTTCCACGTTTATAGGGATGGCTGTGTAGATATTTCCATGTTCATACAGATGGCAGTGTAGATATTTCCATGTTTATAGACTTGGCGTTGCAGATATTTTCATGTTTACTTAGATTGCAGTGTAGATATTTCCATGTTTACACAGATAGCGGTGTAGACATTTCCATGTTTACACAGATAGCGGTGTGGATATTTCCATGTTTATGCAGATAGCGGTGTAGATATTTCCATGTTTATACAGATAGCGGTGCGGATATTTCTGTGTTTATACAGATAGTTGGACAGATATTTCCATGTTTATACAGATAGCGCTGTAGATATTTCCATCTTAATACAGATGGCCGTGTAGATATGTCTATGTTCGTACAGATTGCGGTGTAGATATTACCATGTTCATACAGATGGCGGTGTAGATATTTCGAAGTTTATAGAGATAGCGCTGTAGTTATTTCCATATTTATAGAGAAATCTGTGTAGATATTTCCATGTATATGCAGATAGCTGTGTAGATATTTCCATGTTCATGCAGATAGCAGTGTAGATATTTCCATCTTCATACAGATAGCGGTGTAGATATTTCCATGTTCATACAGTTAGCGGTGTAGATATTTCCATGTTCATACAGATGTCGTTGTAGATATTTCCCTGTTCATACAGATGGCGGTGTAGATATTTCCATGTTCGTACAGATGGCGGTGTAGATATTTCCATGTTCATAGAGATGGCGGTGTAGATATTTCCATGTTTATGCAGATAGCAGTGTAGATATTTCCATGTTCATACAGATGGCGGTGTAGATATTTCCATGTTCATACGGATGGCAGTGTAGATATTTCCATGTTCATACAGGTGGAGGTGTAGATATTTCCATGTTTTTACAGATAGCAGTGTAGTTATTTCCATGTTTATAGAGATAGCAGTGTAGATATTTCCGTTGATATACAGATAGCTTTGTAGATATTTGCATGATCATACAGATTGCCGTGTAGATATTTCCATGTTCATACAGATAGCGGTGTAGATATTTCCATGTTCATACAGATAGCGGTGTAGATATTTCCATGTTCATACAGATAACGGTGTAGATATTTCCATGTTCGTACAGATAGCGGTGTAGGTATTTCCATGTTCATACAGTTAGCGGTGTAGATATTTCCATGTTCATACAGATGGCGGTGCAGACATTTCCATGTTCATACAGATGGCGGTGTAGATATTTCCATGTTTATAGAGATGGCGGTGTAGATATTTTCATGTTTACACAGATGGCGGTGTAGATATTTCCAGGTTTACAAAGATAGCGGTGTAGACATTTCCATGTTTACACAGATAGCAGTATGGATATTTCCATGTTTATGCAGATAGCGGTGTAGATATTTCCATGTTTATACAGATAGCGGTGCAGGTATTTCCATGTTTATACAGATAGTTGGGCAGATATTTCCAGGTTTATACAGATAGCGGTGTATATATTTCCATCTTAATGCAGATGTCGGTGTAGATATCTCCATGTTCTTACATATGGCGGTGTAGATATGTCCATGTTCATACAGATGGCAGAGTAGATATTTCGAAGTTTATAGAGATAGCGCTGTAGTTATTTCCATATTTATGGAGAAATCTGTGTAGATATTTCCATGTATATGCAGATAGCTGTGTAGATATTTCCATTTTCACGCAGATAGCAGTGTAGATATTTCCATGTTCATCCAGATGCTGGTGTAGATATATATATGTTCATACAGATGGCGGTGAAGATATTTCCATGTTCATACAGATAGTGGTGTAGATATTTCCATGTTCATACAGATAGCGGTGTAGATAATTCCATGTTCATACACTTAGCGGTGTAGGTATTTCCATGTTCATACAGATGGCGGTGTAGATATTTACATGTTCATACAGATAGCAGTGTAGATATTTCCATGTTCGTACAGATGGCGGTGTTGATATTTCCATGTTCATAGAGATGGCGGTGTAGATATTTCTATGTTTATGCAGATAGCGGTATAGATATTTCCATGTTTATACAGATGGTGGTGTAGATATTTCCATGTTTATAGAGATGGCGGTCTAGATATTTCCATGTTTATAGAGATAGTGGTGTAGTTTTTTCCAAGTTTATAGAGACAGCGTTGTAGATATTTCCATGTTTATACAGATAGCGGTGAAGATATTTCCATGTTTAAACAGATAGCGGTGTAGATATTTAAATGTTTATACATATAGTGGTGTAGATATTTCCATGTTTATAGAGATAGTGGTGTAGATAATTCCAATTTTATACAGATAGCAGTGTAGATATTTCCTAGTTCATACAGATAGCGGTGTAGATATTTCCACGTTTATAGAGATGTCGGTGTAGTTATCTTCTTGTTTACACAGATGGCGGTGTAGATATTTCCATGTTTACACAGAAAGCGGTGTAGACATTTCCATGTTTACACAGATAGCGGTGTAGATATTTCCATGTTTACACAGAAAGCGGTGTAGACATTTCCATGTTTACACAGATAGCGGTGTAGACATTTCCATGTTTACGCAGATAGCGGTGTGGATATTTCCATGTTTATGCAGATAGCGGTGTAGATATTTCCATGTTTATACAGATAGCGGTGCGGATATTTCCATGTTAATACAGACAGTGGTGCAGATATTTCCATGTTTATACAGATAGCGGTGCAGATATTTCCATCTTAATAAAGATGGCGGTGAAGATATCCCCGTGTTCGTACAGATATCGGTGTAGATATTTCCATGTTCATACGGGTGGCGGTGTAGATATTTCGAAGTTTATAGAGATAGCGCTGTAATTATTTCCATATTTACAGAGAAATCTGTGTAGATATTTCCATGTATATGCAGATAGCTGTGTAGATACTTCCATGTTCATACAGATGGCGGTGAAGAGATTTCCATGTTCATATATATGGCAGTGTAGATATTTCCATGTTCATACAAATGGCGGTGTAGATATTTCCATGTTCAAAGAGATGGCGGTGTAGATATTTCCATGTTCATACAGATTGTGGTGTAGATATTTCCATGTTCATCCAGATGGCGGTGTAGATATATCCATGTTCGTACAGATGGCGGTGTTGATATTTCCATGTTCATAGAGATGGCGGTGTAGATATTTCTATGTTTATGCAGATAGCGGTATAGATATTTCCATGTTTATACAGATGGTGGTGTAGATATTTCCATGTTTATAGAGATGGCGGTCTAGATATTTCCATGTTTATAGAGATAGTGGTGTAGTTTTTTCCAAGTTTATAGAGACAGCGTTGTAGATATTTCCATGTTTATACAGATAGCGGTGAAGATATTTCCATGTTTAAACAGATAGCGGTGTAGATATTTAAATGTTTATACATATAGTGGTGTAGATATTTCCATGTTTATAGAGATAGTGGTGTAGATAATTCCAATTTTATACAGATAGCAGTGTAGATATTTCCTAGTTCATACAGATAGCGGTGTAGATATTTCCACGTTTATAGAGATGTCGGTGTAGTTATCTTCTTGTTTACACAGATGGCGGTGTAGATATTTCCATGTTTACACAGAAAGCGGTGTAGACATTTCCATGTTTACACAGATAGCGGTGTAGATATTTCCATGTTTACACAGAAAGCGGTGTAGACATTTCCATGTTTACACAGATAGCGGTGTAGACATTTCCATGTTTACGCAGATAGCGGTGTGGATATTTCCATGTTTATGCAGATAGCGGTGTAGATATTTCCATGTTTATACAGATAGCGGTGCGGATATTTCCATGTTAATACAGACAGTGGTGCAGATATTTCCATGTTTATACAGATAGCGGTGCAGATATTTCCATCTTAATAAAGATGGCGGTGAAGATATCCCCGTGTTCGTACAGATATCGGTGTAGATATTTCCATGTTCATACGGGTGGCGGTGTAGATATTTCGAAGTTTATAGAGATAGCGCTGTAATTATTTCCATATTTACAGAGAAATCTGTGTAGATATTTCCATGTATATGCAGATAGCTGTGTAGATACTTCCATGTTCATACAGATGGCGGTGAAGAGATTTCCATGTTCATATATATGGCAGTGTAGATATTTCCATGTTCATACAAATGGCGGTGTAGATATTTCCATGTTCAAAGAGATGGCGGTGTAGATATTTCCATGTTCATACAGATTGTGGTGTAGATATTTCCATGTTCATCCAGATGGCGGTGTAGATATATCCATGTTCATACAGATGGCGGTGAAGATATTTCCATGTTCATACAGAGGGCGGTTTAGATATTTCCATGTTTACAGAGATAGCGGTGTAGATATTTCCATGTTGATATATATAGCGGTGTAGATATTTCCAACTTTATTGAGATAGCGGTGTAGATATTTCTATATTTATAGAGATACCGTTGTAGATATTTCCATGTTTATACAGATAGCGGTACAGGTATTTCCATGTTTGTAGAAATAGTGGTGTAGTTATTTCCAAGTTCATAGAGATAGCGATGTAGATATTTCCATGTTTATACAGATAGCGGTGAAGATATTTCCATGTTTATACAGATAGCGGTGTAGATATTTCCATGTTTATACAGATAGCGGTGTAGATATTTACATGTTTATAGAGATAGCGGTGTAGATATTTCCATGTTGATATATATAGCGGTGTAGATATTTCCAACTTTATTGAGATAGCGGTGTAGATATTTCTATATTTATAGAGATAGCGTTGTAGATATTTCCATGTTTATACAGATAGCGGTATAGGTATTTCCATGTTTGTAGAAATAGTGGTGTAGTTATTTCCAAGTTCATAGAGATAGCGATGTAGATATTTCCATGTTTATACAGATAGCGGTGAAGATATTTCCATGTTTATACAGATAGCGGTGTAGATATTTCCATGTTTATACAGATAGCGGTGTAGATATTTACATGTTTATAGAGATGGCGGTCTAGGTATTTTCTTGTTTATACAGATAGCGGTGTAGTTATTTCCATGTTCATACAGATAGCGGTGTAGATATTTCCACCTTTATAGAGATGGCGGTGTAGATATTTCCATTTTCATACAGGTGGCGGTGAAGGTATTTCCATGTTCATACAGATGGCGGTGTAGATAATTCCATGTTCATACAAATGGCGGTATAGATATTTCCATGTTCATAGAGATGGCAGTGTAGATATTTCCATGCTCGTACCGATGGCAGTGTAGATATTTCCATGTTCATACAGGTGGCGGTGTAGATATTTCCATGTTTATACAGATAGCAGTGTAGTTATTTCCATGTTTATACAGATAGCAGTGTAGATATTTCAACTGATACACAGATAGCTGTGTAGATATTTGCATGTTCTTACAGATAGCAGTATAGATATTTCCGTGTTCATACAGATAGCGGAGTAGATATATCCATGTTAATACAGATAGCGGTGAAGTTGTTTCCATGTTCATACAGATGGCGGTGTAGATAATTCCATGTTCATACAAATGGCGGTGTAGATATTTCCATGTTCATAGAGATGGCGGTGTAGATATTTCCATACTCATACAAATGGCGGTGTAGATATTTCCATGTTCAAAGAGATGGCGGTGTAGATATTTCCATGTTCATACAGATTGCGGTGTAGATATTTCCATGTTCATACAGATAGCGGTGTAGATATTTCCATG
The DNA here is from genome assembly GCF_029281585.2 of Gorilla gorilla gorilla. Classification (NCBI taxonomy): domain Eukaryota; kingdom Metazoa; phylum Chordata; class Mammalia; order Primates; family Hominidae; genus Gorilla; species Gorilla gorilla. The sequence goes on along the minus strand of NC_073233.2, from coordinate 785,465 downwards.
TTTATAGAGATGGCGGTGTATTTTCATGTTTACACAGATGGCGGTGTAGATATTTCCATATTTACACAGATAGCGGTGTGGATATTTCCATGTTTATGCAGATAGCGGTGTAGATATTTCCATGTTTATACAGATAGCGGTGTAGATATTTCCATCTTAATACAGATGGCGGTGTAGATATCCCAATGTTCGTACAGATGGTGGTGTAGATATTTCCATGTTCATACGGATGGCGGTGTAGATATTTCGAAGTTTATAGAGATAGCGCTGTAGTTATTTCCATATTTATAGAGAAATCTGTGTAGATATTTCCATGTATATGCAGATAGCTGTGTAGATACTTCCATGTTCATACAGATGGCGGTGAAGGGATTTCCATGTTCATATATATGGCAGTGTAGATATTTCCATGTTCATACAAATGGCGGTGTAGATATTTCCATGTTCAAAGAGATGGCGGTGTAGATATTTCCATGTTCATACAGATTGCGGTGTAGATATTTCCATGTTCATACAGATAACGGTGTAGATATTTCCATGTTCGTACAGATAGCGGTGTAGGTATTTCCATGTTCATACAGTTAGCGGTGTAGATATTTCCATGTTCATACAGATGGCGGTGCAGACATTTCCATGTTCATACAGATGGCGGTGTAGATATTTCCATGTTTATAGAGATGGCGGTGTAGATATTTTCATGTTTACACAGATGGCGGTGTAGATATTTCCAGGTTTACAAAGATAGCGGTGTAGACATTTCCATGTTTACACAGATAGCAGTATGGATATTTCCATGTTTATGCAGATAGCGGTGTAGATATTTCCATGTTTATACAGATAGCGGTGCAGGTATTTCCATGTTTATACAGATAGTTGGGCAGATATTTCCAGGTTTATACAGATAGCGGTGTATATATTTCCATCTTAATGCAGATGTCGGTGTAGATATCTCCATGTTCTTACATATGGCGGTGTAGATATGTCCATGTTCATACAGATGGCAGAGTAGATATTTCGAAGTTTATAGAGATAGCGCTGTAGTTATTTCCATATTTATGGAGAAATCTGTGTAGATATTTCCATGTATATGCAGATAGCTGTGTAGATATTTCCATTTTCACGCAGATAGCAGTGTAGATATTTCCATGTTCATCCAGATGCTGGTGTAGATATATATATGTTCATACAGATGGCGGTGAAGATATTTCCATGTTCATACAGATAGTGGTGTAGATATTTCCATGTTCATACAGATAGCGGTGTAGATAATTCCATGTTCATACACTTAGCGGTGTAGGTATTTCCATGTTCATACAGATGGCGGTGTAGATATTTACATGTTCATACAGATAGCAGTGTAGATATTTCCATGTTCGTACAGATGGCGGTGTTGATATTTCCATGTTCATAGAGATGGCGGTGTAGATATTTCTATGTTTATGCAGATAGCGGTATAGATATTTCCATGTTTATACAGATGGTGGTGTAGATATTTCCATGTTTATAGAGATGGCGGTCTAGATATTTCCATGTTTATAGAGATAGTGGTGTAGTTTTTTCCAAGTTTATAGAGACAGCGTTGTAGATATTTCCATGTTTATACAGATAGCGGTGAAGATATTTCCATGTTTAAACAGATAGCGGTGTAGATATTTAAATGTTTATACATATAGTGGTGTAGATATTTCCATGTTTATAGAGATAGTGGTGTAGATAATTCCAATTTTATACAGATAGCAGTGTAGATATTTCCTAGTTCATACAGATAGCGGTGTAGATATTTCCACGTTTATAGAGATGTCGGTGTAGTTATCTTCTTGTTTACACAGATGGCGGTGTAGATATTTCCATGTTTACACAGAAAGCGGTGTAGACATTTCCATGTTTACACAGATAGCGGTGTAGATATTTCCATGTTTACACAGAAAGCGGTGTAGACATTTCCATGTTTACACAGATAGCGGTGTAGACATTTCCATGTTTACGCAGATAGCGGTGTGGATATTTCCATGTTTATGCAGATAGCGGTGTAGATATTTCCATGTTTATACAGATAGCGGTGCGGATATTTCCATGTTAATACAGACAGTGGTGCAGATATTTCCATGTTTATACAGATAGCGGTGCAGATATTTCCATCTTAATAAAGATGGCGGTGAAGATATCCCCGTGTTCGTACAGATATCGGTGTAGATATTTCCATGTTCATACGGGTGGCGGTGTAGATATTTCGAAGTTTATAGAGATAGCGCTGTAATTATTTCCATATTTACAGAGAAATCTGTGTAGATATTTCCATGTATATGCAGATAGCTGTGTAGATACTTCCATGTTCATACAGATGGCGGTGAAGAGATTTCCATGTTCATATATATGGCAGTGTAGATATTTCCATGTTCATACAAATGGCGGTGTAGATATTTCCATGTTCAAAGAGATGGCGGTGTAGATATTTCCATGTTCATACAGATTGTGGTGTAGATATTTCCATGTTCATCCAGATGGCGGTGTAGATATATCCATGTTCGTACAGATGGCGGTGTTGATATTTCCATGTTCATAGAGATGGCGGTGTAGATATTTCTATGTTTATGCAGATAGCGGTATAGATATTTCCATGTTTATACAGATGGTGGTGTAGATATTTCCATGTTTATAGAGATGGCGGTCTAGATATTTCCATGTTTATAGAGATAGTGGTGTAGTTTTTTCCAAGTTTATAGAGACAGCGTTGTAGATATTTCCATGTTTATACAGATAGCGGTGAAGATATTTCCATGTTTAAACAGATAGCGGTGTAGATATTTAAATGTTTATACATATAGTGGTGTAGATATTTCCATGTTTATAGAGATAGTGGTGTAGATAATTCCAATTTTATACAGATAGCAGTGTAGATATTTCCTAGTTCATACAGATAGCGGTGTAGATATTTCCACGTTTATAGAGATGTCGGTGTAGTTATCTTCTTGTTTACACAGATGGCGGTGTAGATATTTCCATGTTTACACAGAAAGCGGTGTAGACATTTCCATGTTTACACAGATAGCGGTGTAGATATTTCCATGTTTACACAGAAAGCGGTGTAGACATTTCCATGTTTACACAGATAGCGGTGTAGACATTTCCATGTTTACGCAGATAGCGGTGTGGATATTTCCATGTTTATGCAGATAGCGGTGTAGATATTTCCATGTTTATACAGATAGCGGTGCGGATATTTCCATGTTAATACAGACAGTGGTGCAGATATTTCCATGTTTATACAGATAGCGGTGCAGATATTTCCATCTTAATAAAGATGGCGGTGAAGATATCCCCGTGTTCGTACAGATATCGGTGTAGATATTTCCATGTTCATACGGGTGGCGGTGTAGATATTTCGAAGTTTATAGAGATAGCGCTGTAATTATTTCCATATTTACAGAGAAATCTGTGTAGATATTTCCATGTATATGCAGATAGCTGTGTAGATACTTCCATGTTCATACAGATGGCGGTGAAGAGATTTCCATGTTCATATATATGGCAGTGTAGATATTTCCATGTTCATACAAATGGCGGTGTAGATATTTCCATGTTCAAAGAGATGGCGGTGTAGATATTTCCATGTTCATACAGATTGTGGTGTAGATATTTCCATGTTCATCCAGATGGCGGTGTAGATATATCCATGTTCATACAGATGGCGGTGAAGATATTTCCATGTTCATACAGAGGGCGGTTTAGATATTTCCATGTTTACAGAGATAGCGGTGTAGATATTTCCATGTTGATATATATAGCGGTGTAGATATTTCCAACTTTATTGAGATAGCGGTGTAGATATTTCTATATTTATAGAGATACCGTTGTAGATATTTCCATGTTTATACAGATAGCGGTACAGGTATTTCCATGTTTGTAGAAATAGTGGTGTAGTTATTTCCAAGTTCATAGAGATAGCGATGTAGATATTTCCATGTTTATACAGATAGCGGTGAAGATATTTCCATGTTTATACAGATAGCGGTGTAGATATTTCCATGTTTATACAGATAGCGGTGTAGATATTTACATGTTTATAGAGATAGCGGTGTAGATATTTCCATGTTGATATATATAGCGGTGTAGATATTTCCAACTTTATTGAGATAGCGGTGTAGATATTTCTATATTTATAGAGATAGCGTTGTAGATATTTCCATGTTTATACAGATAGCGGTATAGGTATTTCCATGTTTGTAGAAATAGTGGTGTAGTTATTTCCAAGTTCATAGAGATAGCGATGTAGATATTTCCATGTTTATACAGATAGCGGTGAAGATATTTCCATGTTTATACAGATAGCGGTGTAGATATTTCCATGTTTATACAGATAGCGGTGTAGATATTTACATGTTTATAGAGATGGCGGTCTAGGTATTTTCTTGTTTATACAGATAGCGGTGTAGTTATTTCCATGTTCATACAGATAGCGGTGTAGATATTTCCACCTTTATAGAGATGGCGGTGTAGATATTTCCATTTTCATACAGGTGGCGGTGAAGGTATTTCCATGTTCATACAGATGGCGGTGTAGATAATTCCATGTTCATACAAATGGCGGTATAGATATTTCCATGTTCATAGAGATGGCAGTGTAGATATTTCCATGCTCGTACCGATGGCAGTGTAGATATTTCCATGTTCATACAGGTGGCGGTGTAGATATTTCCATGTTTATACAGATAGCAGTGTAGTTATTTCCATGTTTATACAGATAGCAGTGTAGATATTTCAACTGATACACAGATAGCTGTGTAGATATTTGCATGTTCTTACAGATAGCAGTATAGATATTTCCGTGTTCATACAGATAGCGGAGTAGATATATCCATGTTAATACAGATAGCGGTGAAGTTGTTTCCATGTTCATACAGATGGCGGTGTAGATAATTCCATGTTCATACAAATGGCGGTGTAGATATTTCCATGTTCATAGAGATGGCGGTGTAGATATTTCCATACTCATACAAATGGCGGTGTAGATATTTCCATGTTCAAAGAGATGGCGGTGTAGATATTTCCATGTTCATACAGATTGCGGTGTAGATATTTCCATGTTCATACAGATAGCGGTGTAGATATTTCCATGTTTATAGAGATGGCGGTGTATTTTCATGTTTACACAGATGGCGGTGTAGATATTTCCATATTTACACAGATAGCGGTGTGGATATTTCCATGTTTATGCAGATAGCGGTGTAGATATTTCCATGTTTATACAGATAGCGGTGTAGATATTTCCATCTTAATACAGATGGCGGTGTAGATATCCCAATGTTCGTACAGATGGTGGTGTAGATATTTCCATGTTCATACGGATGGCGGTGTAGATATTTCGAAGTTTATAGAGATAGCGCTGTAGTTATTTCCATATTTATAGAGAAATCTGTGTAGATATTTCCATGTATATGCAGATAGCTGTGTAGATACTTCCATGTTCATACAGATGGCGGTGAAGGGATTTCCATGTTCATATATATGGCAGTGTAGATATTTCCATGTTCATACAAATGGCGGTGTAGATATTTCCATGTTCAAAGAGATGGCGGTGTAGATATTTCCATGTTCATACAGATTGCGGTGTAGATATTTCCATGTTCATCCAGATGGCGGTGTAGATATATCCATGTTCATAGATGGCGTTGAAGATATTTCCATGTTCATACAGATGGTGGTGTAGATATTTCCATGTTCATACAAATGGCGGAGTAGATATTTGCATGTTCATAGTGATGGCGGTATAGATATTTCCATGTTTATACAGAGGGAGTTTAGATATTTCCATGTTTACAGAGATAGCGGTGTAGTTATTTCCATGTTTCTTCAGATAGCGGTGTGGATATTTGCATCTTAATACAGATGGCGGTGTAGATATTTCCATGTTCATACAGATGGCGGTGCAGGTATTTCCATGTTCATACAGATGGCGGTGTATATATTTCCAGTTTTATAGAGATAGCGGTGTAGATATTTCCATGTTTATAGAGATAGCGGTGTAGAATTTTCCATATATATACAGATAGCTATGTAGACATTTCCATTTTCATAGAGATAGCGATGTAGTTAATTCCATGTTTATACAGATAGCGGTGTAGATATTTACATGTTCATACAGGTAGCGGTTTAGATATTTCCATGTTCATTCAGATAGCGGTGTAGATATTTCCATGTTCATACAGAAAGCGGTGTCGATATTTCCATGTTCATACAAATGGCAGTGTAGATATTTCCATGTTCATAGAGATGGCGGTGTAGATATTTCCATGTTCATACAAATGGCGGTGTAGATATTTCCATGTTCATAGAGATGGAGGTGTAGATATTTCCATGTTTATACAGATAGCAGTGTAGTTATTTCCATGTTTATAGTGATAGCAGTGTACATATTTCCATTGATATACAGATAACGGTGTAGATATTTCCATGTTCATACAGATAGCGTTGTAGATATTTCCAAGTTCATACAGTTAGCGGTGTAGATATTTCCATGTTCATACAGATGACGGTGTAGTTATTTACATGTTCATACAGATGGCGGTGTAGATATTTCCATGTTCGTGAAGATGGCGGTGTATATATTTCCATGTTCATAGAGATGGCGGTGTAGATATTTCCATGTTTATGCAGATAGCGGTATAGATATTTCCATGTTTATACAGAAGTTGGTGTAGATATTTCCATGTTTATAGAGATGGCTGTCTAGATATTTCCATGTTTATAGAGATAGTGGTGTAGTTATTTCCAAGATTATAGTGATGGAGTTGTAGATATTTCCGTGTTTATACAGATAGCGGTGAAGATATTTCCATGTTTATACTGATAGCGGTGTAGATATTACCATGTTTATACAGATAGCGGTGTAGATATTTCCATGTTTATAGAGATAGTGGTGTAGATAATTCCAAATTTATACAGATAGCAGTGTAGATATTTCCAAGTTCATACAGATAGTGGTGTAGATATTTCCACGTTTATAGAGATGGCGGTGTAGATATTTCCATGTTCAAACAGATGGCGGTCTACATATTTCCATGTTTATAGAGACGGCGGTGTAGATATTTTCATGTTTACACAGATGGCGGTGTAGATATTTCCAGGTTTACACAGATAGCGGTGTAGACATTTCCATGTTTACACAGATAGCAGTGTGGATATTTCCATGTTTATGCAGAAAGCGGTGTAGATATTTCCATGTTTATACTGATAGTGGTGCGGATATTTCCATGTTTATACAGATAGTTGGGCAGATATTTCCATGTTTATACATATAGCGGTGTAGATATTTCCATCTTAATACTGATGGCGGTGTAGATATGTCCATGTTCGTACAGATTGCGGTGTAGATATTTCCATGTTCATACAGATGGCTGTGTAGATATTTCAAAGTTTATAGAGATAGCGCTGTAGTTATTTCCATATTTATAGAGAAATCTGTGTAGATATTTCCATGTATATGCAGATAGCTGTGTAGATTTTTCCATGTTCATGCAGATAGCAGTGTAGATATTTCCATGTTCATCCAGATGCTGGTGTAGATATATCCATTTTCATACAGATGGCGGTGTAGATATTTCCATGTTTATAGAGATGGCGGTGTAGATATTTTCATGTTTACACATGGCGGTGTAGATATTTCCATGTTTACTCAGATAGCAGTGTGCATATTTCCATGTTTATGCAGATAGCGGTGTAGATATTTCCATGTTTATACAGATAGCGGTGCGGATATTTCCACGTTTATACAGATAGTGGTGCAGATATTACCATGTTTATACAGATAGCGGTGTAGATATTTCCATCTTAATACAGATGGCGGTGTAGATATCTCCATGTTCGTACAGATGGTGGTGTAGATATTTACATGTTCATACAGATGTCGGTGTAGATATTTCGAAGTTTATAGAGATAGCGCTGTAGTTATTTCCATATTTATAGAGAATTGTGTGTAGATATTTCCATGTATATGCATATAGCTGTGTAGATACTTCCATGTTCATGTAGATAGCGGTGTAGATATTTCCATGTTCATCCAGATGCCTGTGTAGATATATCCATGTTCATACAGATGGCGGTGAAGATATTTCCATGTTTATAGACATGGCGGTGTAGAAATTTTCATATTTACACAGATGGCGGTGTAGATATTTCCATGTATGCACAGATAGCGGTGTAGACATTTCCATGTTTACACAGATAGCGGTGTGGATATTTCCATGTTTATGCAGATAGCGGTGTAGATATTTCCATGTTTATAGAGATAGTGGTGCGGATATTTCCATGTTTGTACAGATACTTGGGCAGATATTTCCATGTTTATACTGATAGCGGTGTAGATATTTCCATCTTAATACAGATGGCGGTGTAAATATCTCCATGTTCATACAGATGGCGGTGTAGATATTTCGAAATTTATAGAGATAGCGCTGTAGTTATTTCCATATTTATAGAGAAATCTGTGTGGATATTTCCATGTATATGCAGATAGCTGTGTAGATACTTCCATGTTCATGTAGATAGCGGTGTAGATATTTCCATGTTCATCCAGATGCCGGTGTAGATATATCCATGTTCATACAGGTGGCGGTGAAGGTATATCCATGTTCATACAGATGGCGGTGTAGATAATTCCATGTTCATACAAATGGCGGTATAGATGTTTCCATGTTCATAGAGATGGCTGTGTAGATATTTCCATGCTCGTACGGATGGCAGTGTAGATATTTCCATGTTCATACAGGTGGCGGTGTAGATATTTCCATGTTTATACAGATAGCAGTGTAGTTATTTCCATGTTTATACAGATAGCAGTGTAGATATTTCCATTGATATACAGATAGCTGTGTAGATATTTGCATGTTCGTACAGATAGCAGTGTAGATATTTCCGTGTTAATACAGACAGCGGTGTAGATATTTCCATGTTCATACAGATAGCGGTGTAGATATTTCCATGTTCATACAGATAACGGTGTAGATATTTCCATGTTCATACAGATAGCGGAGTAGATATATCCATGTTCATGCAGATGGCGGTGAAGATATTTCCATGTTCATACAGATGGCGGTGTACATAATTCCATGTTCATACAAATGGCGGTGTAGATATTTCTATGTTCATAGAGACGGCGGTGTAGATATTTCCATACTCATACAAATGGCGGTGTAGATATTTCCATGTTCAAAGAGATGGCGGTGTAGATATTTCCATGTTCATACAGATTGCGGTGCAGATATTTCCATGTTCATACAGATAGCGGTGTAGATATTTCCATGTTTATACAGATGGCGGTGTAGATATTTTCATGTTTACAGAGATGGCGGTGTAGATATTTCCATGTTTACAAAGATAGCGGTGTGGATATTTCCATGTTTATGCAGATAGCGGTGTAGATATTTCCATGTTTATACAGATAGCGGTGCGGACATTTCCATGTTTATACAGATAGTGGTGCAGATATTTCCATGTTTATACAGATAGCGGTGTAGATATTTCCATCTTAATACAGATGGCGGTGTAGATATCCCAATGTTCGTACAGATGGCGGTGTAGATATTTCCATGTTCATACAGATGGCGGTGTAGATATTTCGAAGTTTATAGAGATAGCGCTGTAGTTATTTCCATATTTATAGAGAAATCTGTGTAGATATTTCCATGTATATGCAGATAGCTGTGTAGATACTTCCATGTTCATACAGATGGCGGTGAAGAGATTTCCATGTTCATGTATATGGCAGTGTAGATATTTCCATGTTCATTCAAATGGCGGTGTAGATATTTCCATGTTCAAAGAGATGGCGGTGTAGATATTTCCATGTTCATACAGATTGCGGTGTAGATATTTCCATGTTCATCCAGATGGCGGTGTAGATATATCCGTGTTCACAGATGGCTTTGAAGATATTTCCATGTTCATACAGATGGTGGTGTAGATATTTCCATGTTCATACAAATGGCGGAGTAGATATTTGCATGTTCATAGTGATGGCGGTATAGATATTTCCATGTTTATACAGAGGGCGGTTTAGATATTTCCATGTTTACAGAGATAGCGGTGTAGATATTTCCATGTTGATATATATAGCGGTGTTGATATTTCCAACTTTATAGAGATAGCGGTGTAGAGATTTCTATATTTATAGAGATAGCTTGGAGATATTTCCATGTTTATACTGATAGCGGTATAGGTATTTCCATGTTTGTAGAAATAGTGGTGTAGTTATTTCCAAGTTCATAGTGATAGCGATGTAGATATTTCCATGTTTATACAGATAGCGGTGTAGATATTTCCATGTTTATACAGATAGAGGTGTAGTTATTTACATGTTCATAGAGATGGCAGTCTAGATATTTTCTTGTTTATACAGATAGCCGTGTAGTTATTTCCATGTTCATACAGATAGCGGTGTAGATATTTCCACCTTTATAGAGATGGCGGTGTAGATATTTCCATGTTCATACAGATGGCGGTGTAGATATTTCCATGTTTTTAGAGATTTCGGTGTAGATATTTCCATGTTTATACAGATAGCAGTGTAGATATTTCCATGTTTATACAGATATCGGTGTAGATATTTCCATGTTTCTTCAGATAGCGGTGTGGATATTTGCATCTTAATACAGATGGCGGTGTAGATATTTCCATGTTCATACAGATGGCGGTGCAGGTATTTCCATGTTCATACAGATGGCGGTGTATATATTTCCAGTTTTATAGAGATAGCGGTGTAGTTATTTCCATGTTTATAGAGATAGCGGTGTAGAATTTTCCGTATATATACAGATAGCTATGTAGATATTTCCATGTTCATACAGATAGCGATGTAGTTAATTCCATGTTCATACAGATAGCGGTGTAGATATTTACATGTTCATACAGGTTGCGGTGTAGATATTTCCATGTTCATTCAGATAGCGGTGTAGATATTTCCATGTTCATACAGAAAGCGGTGTCGATATTTCCATGTTCATACAAATGGCAGTGAAGATATTTCCATGTTCATAGAGATGGCGGTGTAGATATTTCCATGTTCATACAAATGGCGGTGTAGATATTTCCATGTTCATAGAGATGGAGGTGTAGATATTTCCATGTTTATACAGATAGCATTGTAGTTATTTCCATGTTTATAGAGATAGCAGTGTAGATATTTCCATTGATATACAGATAACGGTGTAGATATTTCCATGTTCATACAGATAGCGTTGTAGATATTTCCAAGTTCATACAGTTAGCGGTGTAGATATTTCCATGTTCATACAGATGACGGTGTAGTTATTTACATGTTCATACAGATGGCGGTGTAGATATTTCCATGTTCGTGAAGATGGCGGTGTATATATTTCCATGTTCATAGAGATGGCGGTGTAGATATTTCCATGTTTATGCAGATAGCTGTATAGATATTTCCATTTTTATACAGAACTTGGTGTAGATATTTCCATGTTTATGGAGATGGCTGTCTAGATATTTCCATGTTTATAGAGATAGTGGTGTAGTTATTTCCAAGATTATAGTGATGGCGTTGTAGATATTTCCGTGTTTATACAGATAGCGGTGAAGATATTTCCATGTTTATACTGATAGCGGTGTAGATATTTCCATGTTTATACAGATAGCGGTGTAGATATTTCCATGTTTATAGAGATAGTGGTGTAGATAATTCCAATTTTATACAGATAGCAGTGAAGATATTTCCAAGTTCATACAGATAGCGCTGTAGATATTTCCACGTTTATAGAGATGGCGGTGTAGATATTTCCATGTTCAAACAGATGGCGGTCTAGATATTTCCATGTTTATAGAGACGGCGGTGTAGATATTTTCATGTTTACACAGATGGCGGTGTAGATATTTCCAGGTTTACACAGATAGCGGTGTAGACATTTCCATGTTTACGCAGATAGCAGTGTGGATATTTCCATGTTTATGCAGAAAGCGGTGTAGATATTTCCATGTTTATACTGATAGCGGTGCGGATATTTCCATGTTTATACAGATAGTTGGGCAGATATTTCCATGTTTATACAGATAGCGGTGTAGATATTTCCATCTTAACACTGATGGCGGTGTAGATATGTCCATGTTCGTACAGATTGCGGTGTAGATATTTCCATGTTCATACAGATGGCGGTGTAGATATTTCGAAGTTTATAGAGATAGCGCTGTAGTTATTTCCATATTTATAGAGAAATCTGTGTAGATATTTCCATGTATATGCAGATAGCTGTGTAGATATTTCCATGTTCATGCAGATTGCAGTGTAGATATTTCCATGTTCATCCAGATGCCGGTGTAGATATATCCATGTTCATACAGTTGGCGGTGAGGATATTTCCATGTTCATACAGATGGCGGTGTAGATATTTCCATGTCCATACAAATGGCGGTGTAGATATTTCCATGTTCATAGAGATTGCGGTGTAGATATTTCCATGCTCATACAAATGGCGGTGTAGATATTTCCATGTTCGTAGAGATGGCGGTGTAGATATTTCCAAGTTTATACAGATAGCAGTGTAGTTATTTCCATGTTCATACAGATAGCGGTGTAGATATTTCCATGTTCATACAGATAGCGGTGTAGATATTTCCATGTACATACAGATAGCGGTGTAGATATTCCCATGTTCGTACAGATAGCGGTGTACATATTTCCATGTTCATACAGTTGGCAGTGTAGATATTTCCATGTTCATACAGATGGCGGTGTAGATATTTACAAGTTCATACAGATGGCAGTGTAGATGTTTCCATGTTCGTACAGATGGCGGTGTAGATATTTCCATGTTCATAGAGATTGCGGTGTAGATATTTCCATGTTTATGCAGATAGCGGTATAGTTATTTCCATGTCTATACAGATGGTGGTGTAGATATTTCCATGTTTATAGACATGGCGGTCTAGATATTTCTATGTTTATAGAGATAGTGGTGTAGTTTTTTCCAAGTTTATAGAGACAGTGTTGTAGATATTTCCATGTTTATACAGATAGCGGTGAAGATATTTCCATGTTTATACAGATAGCGGTGTAGCTATTTCCATGTTTATACATATAGCGGTGTAGGTATTTCCATGTTTATGGAGATAGTGGTGTAGATAATTCCAATTTTATACAGAGAGCAGTGTAGATATTTCCAAGTTCATACAGATAGTGGTGTAGATATTTCCACGTTTATAGGGATGGCGGTGTAGATATTTCCATGTTCATACAGATGGCAGGGTAGATATTTCCATGTTTATACAGATGGCGGTGTAGATATTTTCATGTTTACACAGATGGCGGTGTAGATGTTTCCATGTTTACACAGACAGCGGTGTAGACATTTCCATGTTTACTCAGATAGCGGTGTGGATATTTCCATGTTTATGCAGATAGCGGTGTAGATATTTCCATGTTTTTACAGATAGCGGTGCGGATATTTCCACGTTTATACAGATAGTTGGGCTGATATTTCCATGTTTATACAGACAGCAGTGTAGATATTTCGATCTTAATACAGATGGCGGTGTAGATATGTCCATGTTCGTACAGATTGCGGTGTAGATATTTCCATGTTCATACAGTTGGCGGTGTAGATATTTCGAAGTTTATTGAGATAGCGCTGTAGTTATTTCCATATTTATAGAGAAATCTGTGTAGATATTTCCATGTTCATACAGATGGCGGTGTAGATATTTCCATGTTTACACAGATAGCGGTGTAGATATTTCCATGTGTAAAGGGATAGCTGCGTAGATATTTCCATGTATATGCAGATAGCTGTGTAGATATTTCCATTTTCATGCAGATAGCAGTGTAGATATTTCCATGTTCATCCAGATGGCGCTGTAGATAATTCCATGTTTATAGAGATGGCGGTGTAGATATTTTCATGTTTACACAGATGGCGGTGTAGATATTTCCATGTTTACACAGAAAGCGGTGTAGACATTTCCATGTTTACACATATAGCGGTGTGGATATTTCCATGTTTATGCAGATAGCGGTGCAGATATTTCCATGTTTATACTGAAAGCGGTGCGGATATTTCCATGTTTATACATATAGTTGGGCAGATATTTCCATGTTTATACAGATAGCGGTGTAGATATTTCCATCTTAATACAGATGGCGGTGCAGATATCTCCATGTTCGTACAGATGGCGGTGTAGATATTTCCATGTTCATACAGATGGCAGTGTAGATATTTCGAAGTTTATAGAGATAGCGCTGTAGTTATTTCCATATTTATAGAGAAATCTGTGTAGATATTTCCATGAATATGCAGATAGCTGTGCAGATATTTCCATGTTCATGCAGATAGCGGTGTAGATATTTGCATGTTCATTCAGATAGCAGTGTAGATATTTCCATGTTCATACAGATGGCGGTGTAGATATTTCCATGTTCATACAGATGGCGGTGTAGATATTTCCATGTTCTTACAGATGGGAGTGTAGATATTTCGAAGTTTATAGAGATAGCGCTGTAGATATTTCCATGTTCATACAAATGGCGGTGTAGATATTTCCATGTTCATAGAGAAGGCGGTGTAGATATTTCCATGTTTATACAGATAGCAGTGTAGTTATTTCCGTGTTTATAGAGATAGCAGTGTAGATATTTCCATTGATATACAGATAGCTGTGTAGATAATTGCATGTTCATACAGATAGCGGTGTAGATATTTAAATGTTCATACCGATAGCGGTGTAGATATTTCCATGTTCATACAGATAGCGGTGTAGTTATTTCCATGTTCATGCAGATAGCGGTGTAGTTATTTCCATGTTCATACAGTTAGCGGTGTAGATACTTCCAGGTTCATACAGATGGCGGTGTAGATATTTCCGTGTTCGTACAGATGGCGGTGTAGTTATTTCCATGTTCATAGAGATGGAGGCGTAGATATTTCCATGTTTATGCAGATAGCCGTATAGATATTTCCATGTTTATACAGATGGTGGTGTAGATATTTCCATGTTTATAGAGATGGCAGAGTAGATATTTCCATGCTTATAGAGATAGTGTTGTAGTTATTTCCAAGTTTATAGAGACGGCGTTGTAGATATTTCCATGTTTATACAGATAGCGGTGAAGATATTTCCATGTTTATACAGATAGCGGTGTAGATATTTCCATGTTTATACAGATAGCAGTGTAGATATTTCCATGTTTATACAGATAGCGGTGTAGATATTTCCATGTCTATAGAGATAGTGGTTTAGGTAATTCCAATTTTATACAGATAGCAGTGTAGATATGTCCCAGTTTATACATATAGCGGTGTAAATATTTCCACGTTTATAGAGATGGCGGTGTAGATATTTCCATGTTCATACAGATGGCGGTGTAGATATTTCCATGTTTATAGAGATGGCTGTGTATATATTTTCATGTTTACACAGATCGCGGTGTAGATATTTCCATGTTTACACAGATAGCGGTGTAGACATTTCCATGTTTACACAGATAGCGGTGTGGATATTTCCATGTTTACGCAGATAGCGGTGTAGATTTTTCCATGTTTATACAGATAGCGGTGCGGATATTTCCATGTTTATACAGATAGTTGGGCAGATATTTCCATGTTTATACAGATAGCAGTGTAGATATTTCCATCTTAATACACATGGCGGTGTAGATATTTCCATCTTAATACAGATGGCGGTGTAGATATTTCGAAGTTTTTAGAGATAGCACTGTTGTTATTTCCATATTTATAGAGAAATCTGTGTAGATATTTCCATGTAGATGCAGTTAGCTGTGTAGATATTTCCATGTACATGCAGATAGCGGTGTAGATATTTCCATGTTCATCCAGATGCCGGTGTAGATATATCCATGTTCATACAGATGGCGGTGAAGATATTTCCATGTTCATACAGATGGCGGTGTAGATATTTCCATGTTCATACAAATGGCGGTGTAGATATTTCCATGTTCATAGAGATGGCGGTGTAGATATTTCCATGCTCTTACAAATGGCGGTGTAGATATTTCCATGTCCATAGAGATGGCGGTGTAGATATTTCCATGTTTATACAGATAGCACTGTAGTTATTTCCATGGTTATAGAGATAGCAATGTAGATATTTCTATTGATATACAGATAGCTGGGTAGATATTTGCATGTTCATACAGATAGCTGTGTAGATATTTCCATGTTCATACAGATAGCGGTGTAGATATTTCCATGTTCATACAGATAGCGGTGTAGATATTTCCATGTTCATACAGATAGCGGGGTAGATACTTCCATGTTCATACAGATAGCGGTGTAAATATTTCCTTGTTCATACAGATGGCGGTGTAGATATTTACATGTTCATACAGATGTCGGTGTAGATAGTTCCATGTTAGTACGGATGGCAGTGTAGATATTTCCATATTCATAAAGGTGACGGCGTAGTTATTTCCATGTTTATAGAGATAGCATTGTAGATATTTTCATTGATATACAGATAGCGGTGTAGATATTTCCATGTTCATACAGATAGCTTTGTAGATATTTCCATGTTTACACAGATAGCGGTGTAGACATTTCCATGTTTACGCAGATAGCGGTGTGGATATTTCCATGTTTATACAGATAGCGGTGTAGATATTTCCATGTTTATAGGATAGTGGTGTAGATAATTCCAATTTTATACAGATAGCAGTGTAGATATTTCCCAGTTCATACAGATAGCGGTGTAGATATTTCCATGTTTATAGAGATGGCGGTGTAGATATTTTCATGTTTACACAGATGGCGGTGTAGATATTTCCATGTTTACACAGATAGCGGTGTGGACATTTCCATGTTTACACAGATAGCGGTGTTTATATTTCCATGTTTATGCAGATAGCGGTGTAGATATTTCCATGTTTATACAGATAGCGGTGCGGATATTTCCATGTTTATACAGATAGTTGGGCAGAAATTTCCATGTTTATACAGATAGCGGTGTAGATATTTCCATCTTAATACAGATGGTGGTGTAGATATGTCCATGTTCATACAGATGGCGGTGTAGGTATTTGGAAGTTTATAGAGATAGCGCTGTAGTTATTTCCATATTTATAGAGAAATCTGTGTAGATATTTCCATGTATA
Organism: Gorilla gorilla gorilla; assembly: GCF_029281585.2. Taxonomy (NCBI): domain Eukaryota; kingdom Metazoa; phylum Chordata; class Mammalia; order Primates; family Hominidae; genus Gorilla; species Gorilla gorilla. The sequence goes on along the minus strand of NC_073233.2, from coordinate 768,358 downwards.
TGCAGATAGCTGTGTAGATACTTCCATGTTCATGCAGATAGCCGTGTAGATATTTCCATGTTCATCCAGATGCCGGTGTAGATATATCCATGTTCATACAGATGGCGGTGAAGATATTTCCATGTTCATACAGATGGCGGTGAAGTTATTTCCATGTTCATACAAATGGCGGTGTAGATATTTCCATGTTCATAGAGATGGCGGTGTAGATATTTCCATGCTCTTACAAATGGCGGTGTAGATATTTCCATGTTCATAGAGATGGCGGTGTAGATATTTCCATGTTTATACAGATAGCACTGTAGTTATTTCCATGGTTTTAGAGATAGCAATGTAGATATTTCCATTGATATGCAGATAGCTGGGTAGATATTTGCATGTTCATACAGATAGCTGTGTAGATATTTCCATGTTCATACAGATAGCGGTGTAGATATTTCCATGTTCATACAGATAGCGGTGTAGATATTTCCGTGTTCATAGAGATAGCGGTGTAGATATTTCCCTGTTCATACAGATAGCGGTGTAGATATTTCCATGTTCAAACAGTTAGCGGTGTAGATATTTCCATGTTCATACAGATGGCGGTGTAGATATTTACATGTTCATAGAGATGGCGGTGTAGATATTTCCATGTTAGTACGGATGGCAGTGTAGATATTTCCATGTTCATACAGGTGGCGGCGTAGATATTTCCATGTTTATAGAGATAGCAGTGTAGTTATTTCCATGTTTATAGAGATAGCATTGTAGATATTTCCATTGATATACAGATAGCTGTCTAGATATTTTCATGTTCATACAGATATCGGTTTAGATATTTCCATTTTCATACAGATAGCGGTGTAGATATTTCCATGTTTACACAGATAGCGGTGTTGACATTTCCATGTTTACACAGATAGCGGTGTGGATATTACCATGTTTATGCAGATAGCGGTGTAGATATTTCCATGCATATACAGATAGCGGTGCGGATATTTCAATGTTTATACAGATAGTTGGGCAGATATTTCCATGTTTATGCAGATAGCGGTGTTGATATTTCCATCTTAATACAGATGGTGGTGTAGATAAGTCCATGTTCGTACAGATTGCGGTGTAGATATTTCCATGTTCATACAGATGGCGGTGTAGATATTTCGAAGTTTATAGAGATAGCACTGTAGTTATATCCATATTTATAGAGAAATCTGTGTAGATATTTCCATGTATAGGCAGATAGCTGTGTAGACATTTCCATGTTCATGCAGATAGCAGTGTAGATATTTCCATGTTCATCCAGATGGCGCTGTAGATAATTCCATGTTTATAGAGATGGCGGTGTAGATATTTTCATGTTTACACAGATGGCGGTGTAGATATTTCCATGTTTACACAGAAAGCGGTGTAGACATTTCCATGTTTACACATATAGCGGTGTGGATATTTCCATGTTTATGCAGATAGCGGTGTAGATATTTCCATGTTTATACCGATAGCGGTGCGGATATTTCCATGTTTATACAGATAGTTGGGCAGATATTTCCATGTTTATACAGATAGCGGTGTAGATATTTCCATCTTAATACAGATGGCGGTGCAGATATCTCCATGTTCGTACAGATGGCGGTGTAGATATTTCCATTTTCATACAGATGGCAGTGTAGATATTTCGAAGTTTATAGAGATAGCGCTGTAGTTATTTCCATATTTATAGAGAAATCTGTGTAGATATTTCCTTGAATATGCAGATAGCTGTGCAGATATTTCCATGTTCATGCAGATAGCGGTGTAGATATTTCCATGTTCATTCAGATAGCTGTGTAGATATTTCCATGTTCATACAGATGGCGGTGTAGATATTTCCATGTTCATACAGATGGCGGTGTAGATATTTCCATGTTCTTACAGATGGGAGTGTAGATATTTCGAAGTTTATAGAGATAGCGCTGTAGTTATTTCCATATTTATAGAGAAATCTGTGTAGATATTACCATGTATATGCAGATAGCTGTGTAGATATTTCCATGTTCATGCAGATAGCGGTGTAGATATTTCCATGTTCATACAGATAGCTGTGTAGATATTTCCATGTTCTTACAGATGGCGGTGTAGATATTTCCATGTTCATACAGATGGCGGTGTAGATATTTCCATGTTCATACAGATGGCGGTGTAGATATTTCCATGTTCATAGAGATGGCGGTGTAGATATTTCCATGTTCATACAAATGGCGGTGTAGATATTTCCATGTTCATAGAGAAGGCGGTGTAGATATTTCCATGTTTATACAGATAGCAGTGTAGTTATTTCCGTGTTTATAGAGATAGCAGTGTAGATATTTCCATTGATATACAGATAGCTGTGTAGATATTTGCATGTTCATACAGATAGCGGTGTGGATATTTAAATGTTCATACCGATAGCAGTGTAGATATTTCCATGTTCATACAGATAGCGGTGTAGTTAATTCCATGTTCATGCAGATAGCGGTGTAGTTATTTCCATGTTCATACAGTTAGCGGTGTAGATACTTCCATGTTCATACAGATGGCGGTGTAGATATTTCCGTGTTCGTACCGATGGCGGTGTAGTTATTTCCATGTTCATAGAGATGGCGGCGTAGATATTTCCATGTTTATGCAGATAGCGGTATAGATATTTCCATGTTTATACAGATGGTGGTGTAGATATTTCCATGTTTATAGAGATGGCGGTGTAGATATTTCCATGCTTATAGAGATAGTGGTGTAGTTATTTCCAAGTTTATAGAGACGGCGTTGTAGATATTTCCATGTTTATACAGATGGCGGTGAAGATATTTCCATGTTTATACAGATAGCGGTGTAGATATTTCCATGTTTATACAGATAGCGGTGTAGATATTTCCATGTTTATACAGGTAGCGGTGTAGATATTTCCATGTCTATAGAGATAGTGGTTTAGGTAATTCCAATTTTATACAGATAGCAGTGTAGATATGTCCCAGTTTATACATATAGCGGTGTAAATATTTCCACGTTTATAGAGATGGCGGTGTAGATATTTCCATGATTATAGAGATGGCTGTTTATATATTTTCATGTTTACACAGATCGCGGTGTAGATATTTCCATGTTTACACAGATAGCGGTGTAGACATTTCCATGTTTACACAGATAGCGGTGTGGATATTTCCATGTTTATGCAGATAGCGGTGTAGATTTTTCCATGTTTATACAGATAGCGGTGCGGATATTTCCATGTTTATACAGATAGTTGGGCAGATATTTCCATGTTTATACAGATAGCAGGGTAGTTATTTCCATCTTAATACACATGGCGGTGTAGATATTTCCATCTTAATACAGATGGCGGTGTAGATATGTCCATGTTCATTCAGATGGCGGTGTAGATATTTCCATGTTCATACAAATGGCGGTGTAGATATTTCCATGTTCATAGAGATGGCGGTGTAGATATTTCCATGCTCTTACAAATGGCGGTGTAGATATTTCCATGTCCATAGAGATGGCGGTGTAGATATTTCCATGTTTAAACAGATAGCACTGTAGTTGTTTCCATGGTTATAGAGATAGCAATGTAGATATTTCTATTGATATACAGATAGCTGGGTAGATATTTGCATGTTCATACAGATAGCGGTGTAGATATTTCCATGTTTATACAGATAGCGGTGTAGATATTTCCATGTTCATTCAGATAGCGGGGTAGATACTTCCATGTTCATACAGTTAGCGGTGTAGATATTTCCATGTTCATACAGATGGCGGTGTAGATATTTACATGTTCATACAGATGTCGGTGTAGATATTTCCATGTTAGTACGGATGGCAGTGTAGATATTTCCATATTCATAAAGGTGGCGGTGTAGATATTTCCATGTTTATAGAGATAGCAGTGTAGTTATTTCCATGTTTATAGAGATAGCATTGTAGATATTTCCATTGATATACAGATAGCTGTCTAGATATTTTCATGTTCATACAGATATCGGTTTAGATATTTAAATTTTCATACAGATAGCGGTGTAGATATTTCCATGTTTACACAGATAGCGGTGTTGACATTTCCATGTTTACACAGATAGCGGTGTGGATATTACCATGTTTATGCAGATAGCGGTGTAGATATTTCCATGCATATACAGATAGCGGTGCGGATATTTCAATGTTTATACAGATAGTTGGGCAGATATTTCCATGTTTATGCAGATAGCGGTTTTGATATTTCCATCTTAATACAGATGGTGGTGTAGATAAGTCCATGTTCGTACAGATTGCGGTGTAGATATTTCCATGTTCATACAGATGGCGGTGTAGATATTTCGAAGTTTATAGAGATAGCACTGTAGTTATATCCATATTTATAGAGAAATCTGTGTAGATATTTCCATGTATAGGCAGATAGCTGTGTAGATATTTCCATGTTCATGCAGATAGCAGTGTAGATATTTCCATGTTCATCCAGATGGCGCTGTAGATAATTCCATGTTTATAGAGATGGCGGAGTAGATATTTTCATGTTTACACAGATGGCGGTGTAGATATTTCCATGTTTACACAGAAAGCGGTGTAGACATTTCCATGTTTACACATATAGCGGTGTGGATATTTCCATGTTTATGCAGATAGCGGTGTAGATATTTCCATGTTTAAACTGATAGCGGTGCGGATATTTCCATGTTTATACAGATATTTGGGCAGATATTTCCATGTTTATACAGATGGCGGTGTAGATATTTCCATCTTAATACAGATGGCGGTGTAGATATCTCCATGTTTGTAGAGATGGCGGTGTAGATATTTCCATGTTCATACAGATGGCAGTGTAGATATTTCGAAGTTTATAGAGATAGCGCTGTGGTTATTTCCATATTTATAGAGAAATCTGTGTAGATATTTCCATGAATATGCAGATAGCTGTGTAGATATTTCCATGTTCATGCAGATAGCGGTGTAGATATTTCCATGTTCATTCAGATAGCTGTGTAGATATTTCCATGTTCATTCAGATGGCGGTGTAGATATTTCCATGTTCATACAGATGGCGGTGTAGATATTTCCATGTTCTTACAGATGGGAGTGTAGATATTTCGAAGTTTATAGAGATAGCGCTGTATTTATTTCCACATTTATAGAGAAATCTGTGTAGATATTTCCATGTATATGTAGATAGCTGTGAAGATATTTCCATGTTCATGCAGATAGCAGTGTAGATATTTCCATGTTCATACAGATAGCTGTGTAGATATTTCCATGTTCATACAGATGGCGGTGTAGATATTTCCATGTTCATATAGATGGCGGTGTAGATATTTCCATGTTCATAGAGATGGCGGTGTAGATATTTCCATGTTCATAGAGATGGCGGTGTAGATATTTCCATGTTCATACAGATAGCAGTGTAGTTATTTCCGTGTTTATAGAGATAGCGGTGTAGATGTTTCCATTGATATACAGATAGCTGTGTAGATATTTGCATGTTCTTACAGATAGCGGTGTAGATATTTAAATGTTCATACAGATAGTGTTGTAGATATTTCCATGTTCATACAGATAGCGGTGTGGATATTTCCATGTTCATGCAGATAGCGGTGTAGTTATTTCCATGTTCATACAGTTAGCGGTGTAGATATTTCCAAGTTCATACAGATGGCGCTGTAGATATTTCCATGTTTATACAGTTAGCGGTGTAGATATTTCCATGTTTATACAGATAGCGGTGTAGATATTTCCATGTTTATAGAGATAGTGGTTTAGATAATTCCAATTTTATACAGATAGCAGTGTAGATATGTCCAAGTTTATACAGATAGCGGTGTAGATATTTCCACGTTTATAGAGATGGCGGTGTAGATATTTCCATGTTCATACAGATGGCGGTGTAGATATTTCCATGTTTATAGAGATGGCTGTGTAGATATTTCCATGTTTACACAGATCGCGGTGTAGATATTTCCATGTTTACACAGATAACGGTGTAGACATTTCCATGTTTACACAGATAGCTTTGTGGATATTTCCATGTTTATGCAGATAGCGGTGTAGATATTTCCATGTTTATAGAGATAGCAGTGTAGTTAATTCTATGTTTATAGAGATAGCATTGTAGATATTTCCATTGATATACAGATATCTGTCTAGATATTTTCATGTTCATTCAGATAGCGGTATAGATATTTCCATGTTCATACAGATAGCGGTGTAGATATTTCCATGTTTACACAGATAGCGGTGTTGACATTTCCATGTTTACACATATAGCGGTGTGGATATTTCCATGTTTATGCAGATAGCCGTGTAGATATTTCCATGTTTATACCGATAGCGGTGCGGATATTTCCATGTTTATACAGATAGTTGGGCAGATATTTCCATGTTTATACAGATAGCGGTGTAGATATTTCCATCTTAATACAGATGGCGGTGCAGATATCTCCATGTTCCTACAGATGGCGGTGTAGATATTTCCATGTTCATACAGATGGCAGTGTAGATATTTCGAAGTTTATAGAGATAGCGCTGTAGTTATTTCCATATTTATAGAGAAATCTGTGTAGATATTTCCATGAATATGCAGATAGCTGTGCAGATATTTCCATGTTCATGCAGATAGCGGTGTAGATATTTCCATGTTCATTCAGATAGCAGTGTAGATATTTCCATGTTCATACAGATGGCGGTGTAGATATTTCCATGTTCATACAGATAGCGGTGTAGATATTTCCATGATCTTACAGATGGGAGTGTAGATATTTCGAAGTTTATAGAGATAGCGCTGTAGATATTTCCATATTTATAGAGAAATCTGTGTAGATATTTCCATGTATCTGCAGATAGCTGTGTAGATATTTCCATGTTCATGCAGATAGCTGTGTGGATATTTGCATGTTCATACAGATAGCTGTGTAGATATTTCCATGTTCTTACAGATGGCGGTGTAGATATTTCCATGTTCATACAGATGGCGGTGTAGATATTTCCATGTTCATACACATGGCGGTGTAGATATTTCCATGTTCATAGAGATGGCGGTGTAGATATTTCCATGTTCATACAAATGGCGGTGTAGATATTTCCATGTTCATAGAGAAGGCGGTGTAGATATTTCCATGTTTATACAGATAGCAGTGTAGTTATTTCCGTGTTTATAGAGATAGCAGTGTAGATATTTCCATTGATATACAGATAGCTGTGTAGATAATTGCATGTTCATACAGATAGCGGTGTAGATATTTAAATGTTCATACCGATAGCGGTGTAGATATTTCCATGTTCATACAGATAGCGGTGTAGTTATTTCCATGTTCATGCAGATAGCGGTGTAGTCATTTCCATGTTCATACAGTTAGCGGTGTAGATACTTCCAGGTTCATACAGATGGCGGTGTAGATATTTCCGTGTTCGTACAGATGGCGGTGTAGTTATTTCCATGTTCATAGAGATGGAGGCGTAGATATTTCCGTGTTTATGCAGATAGCGGTATAGATATTTCCATGTTTATAGAGATGGTAGTGTAGATATTTCCATGTTTATAGAGATGGCAGAGTAGATATTTCCATGCTTATAGAGATAGTGTTGTAGTTATTTCCAAGTTTATAGAGACGGCGTTGTAGATATTTCCATGTTTATACAGATAGCGGTGAAGATATTTCCATGTTTATACAGATAGCGGTGTAGATATTTCCATGTTTATACAGATAGCGGTGTAGATATTTCCATGTTTATACAGATAGCGGTGTAGATATTTCCATGTCTATAGCGATAGTGGTTTAGGTAATTCCAATTTTATACAGATAGCAGTGTAGATATGTCCCAGTTTATACATATAGCGGTGTAAATATTTCCACGTTTATAGAGATGGCGGTGTAGATATTTCCATGTTCATACAGATGGCGGTGTAGATATTTCCATGTTTATAGAGATGGCTGTGTATATATTTTCATGTTTACACAGATCGCGGTGTAGATATTTCCATGTTTACACAGATAGCGGTGTAGACATTTCCATGTTTACACAGATAGCGGTGTGGATATTTCCATGTTTACGCAGATAGCGGTGTAGATTTTTCCATGTTTATACAGATAGCGGTGCGGATATTTCCATGTTTATACAGATAGTTGGGCAGATATTTCCATGTTTATACAGATAGCAGTGTAGATATTTCCATCTTAATACACATGGCGGTGTAGATATTTCCATCTTAATACAGATGGCGGTGTAGATATTTCGAAGTTTTTAGAGATAGCACTGTTGTTATTTCCATATTTATAGAGAAATCTGTGTAGATATTTCCATGTAGATGCAGTTAGCTGTGTAGATATTTCCATGTACATGCAGATAGCGGTGTAGATATTTCCATGTTCATCCAGATGCCGGTGTAGATATATCCATGTTCATACAGATGGCGGTGAAGATATTTCCATGTTCATACAGATGGCGGTGTAGATATTTCCATGTTCATACAAATGGCGGTGTAGATATTTCCATGTTCATAGAGATGGCGGTGTAGATATTTCCATGCTCTTACAAATGGCGGTGTAGATATTTCCATGTCCATAGGGATGGCGGTGTAGATATTTCCATGTTTATACAGATAGAACTGTAGTTATTTCCATGGTTATAGAGATAGCAATGTAGATATTTCTATTGATATACAGATAGCTGGGTAGATATTTGCATGTTCATACAGATAGCTGTGTAGATATTTCCATGTTCATACAGATAGCGGTGTAGATATTTCCATGTTTACACAGATAGCGGTGTAGACATTTCCATATTTACACAGATAGCGGTGTGGATATTTCCAAGTTTATACAGATAGCGGTGTAGATATTTCCATGTTTATAGGATAGTGGTGTAGATAATTCCAATTTTATACAGATAGCAGTGTAGATATTTCCCAGTTCATACAGATAGCGGTGTAGATATTTCCACGTTTATAGAGATGGCGGTGTAGATATTTCCATTTTCATACAGATGGCGGTGTAGATATTTCCATGTTTATAGAGATGGTGGTGTAGATATTTTCATGTTTACACAGATGGCGGTGTAGATATTTCCATGTTTACACAGATAGCGGTGTGGACATTTCCATGTTTACACAGATAGCGGTGTTTATATTTCCATGTTTATGCAGATAGCGGTGTAGATATTTCCATGTTTATACAGATAGCGGTGCGGATATTTCCATGTTTATACAGATAGTTGGGCAGAAATTTCCATGTTTATACAGATAGCGGTGTAGATATTTCCATCTTAATACAGATGGTGGTGTAGATATGTCCATGTTCATACAGATGGCGGTGTAGGTATTTGGAAGTTTATAGAGATAGCGCTGTAGTTATTTCCATATTTATAGAGAAATCTGTGTAGATATTTCCATGTATATGCAGATAGCTGTGTAGATATTTCCATGTTCATGCAGATAGCCGTGTAGATATTTCCATGTTCATCCAGATGCCGGTGTAGATATATCCATGTTCATACAGATGGCGGTGAAGATATTTCCATGTTCATACAGATGGCGGTGAAGTTATTTCCATGTTCATACAAATGGCGGTGTAGATATTTCCATGTTCATAGAGATGGCGGTGTAGATATTTCCATGCTCTTACAAATGGCGGTGTAGATATTTCCATGTTCATAGAGATGGCGGTGTAGATATTTCCATGTTTATACAGATAGCACTGTAGTTATTTCCATGGTTTTAGAGATAGCAATGTAGATATTTCCATTGATATGCAGATAGCTGGGTAGATATTTGCATGTTCATACAGATAGCTGTGTAGATATTTCCATGTTCATACAGATAGCGGTGTAGATATTTCCATGTTCATACAGATAGCGGTGTAGATATTTCCGTGTTCATAGAGATAGCGGTGTAGATATTTCCCTGTTCATACAGATAGCGGTGTAGATATTTCCATGTTCATACAGTTAGCGGTGTAGATATTTCCATGTTCATACAGATGGCGGTGTAGATATTTACATGTTCATAGAGATGGCGGTGTAGATATTTCCATGTTAGTACGGATGGCAGTGTAGATATTTCCATGTTCATACAGGTGGCGGCGTAGATATTTCCATGTTTATAGAGATAGCAGTGTAGTTATTTCCATGTTTATAGAGATAGCATTGTAGATATTTCCATTGATATACAGATAGCTGTCTAGATATTTTCATGTTCATACAGATATCGGTTTAGATATTTCCATTTTCATACAGATAGCGGTGTAGATATTTCCATGTTTACACAGATAGCGGTGTTGACATTTCCATGTTTACACAGATAGCGGTGTGGATATTACCATGTTTATGCAGATAGCGGTGTAGATATTTCCATGCATATACAGATAGCGGTGCGGATATTTCAATGTTTATACAGATAGTTGGGCAGATATTTCCATGTTTATGCAGATAGCGGTGTTGATATTTCCATCTTAATACAGATGGTGGTGTAGATAAGTCGATGTTCGTACAGATTGCGGTGTAGATATTTCCATGTTCATACAGATGGCGGTGTAGATATTTCGAAGTTTATAGAGATAGCACTGTAGTTATATCCATATTTATAGAGAAATCTGTGTAGATATTTCCATGTATAGGCAGATAGCTGTGTAGACATTTCCATGTTCATGCAGATAGCAGTGTAGATATTTCCATGTTCATCCAGATGGCGCTGTAGATAATTCCATGTTTATAGAGATGGCGGTGTAGATATTTTCATGTTTACACAGATGGCGGTGTAGATATTTCCATGTTTACACAGAAAGCGGTGTAGACATTTCCATGTTTACACATATAGCGGTGTGGATATTTCCATGTTTATGCAGATAGCGGTGTAGATATTTCCATGTTTATACCGATAGCGGTGCGGATATTTCCATGTTTATACAGATAGTTGGGCAGATATTTCCATGTTTATACAGATAGCGGTGTAGATATTTCCATCTTAATACAGATGGCGGTGCAGATATCTCCATGTTCGTACAGATGGCGGTGTAGATATTTCCATTTTCATACAGATGGCAGTGTAGATATTTCGAAGTTTATATAGATAGCGCTGTAGTTATTTCCATATTTATAGAGAAATCTGTGTAGATATTTCCTTGAATATGCAGATAGCTGTGCAGATATTTCCATGTTCATGCAGATAGCGGTGTAGATATTTCCATGTTCATTCAGATAGCTGTGTAGATATTTCCATGTTCATACAGATGGCGGGGTAGATATTTCCATGTTCATACAGATGGCGGTGTAGATATTTCCATGTTCTTACAGATGGGAGTGTAGATATTTCGAAGTTTATAGAGATAGCGCTGTAGTTATTTCCATATTTATAGAGAAATCTGTGTAGATATTACCATGTATATGCAGATAGCTGTGTAGATATTTCCATGTTCATGCAGATAGCGGTGTAGATATTTCCATGTTCATACAGATAGCTGTGTAGATATTTCCATGTTCTTACAGATGGCGGTGTAGATATTTCCATGTTCATACAGATGGCGGTGTAGATATTTCCATGTTCATACAGATGGCGGTGTAGATATTTCCATGTTCATAGAGATGGCGGTGTAGATATTTCCATGTTCATACAAATGGCGGTGTAGATATTTCCATGTTCATAGAGAAGGCGGTGTAGATATTTCCATGTTTATACAGATAGCAGTGTAGTTATTTCCGTGTTTATAGAGATAGCAGTGTAGATATTTCCATTGATATACAGATAGCTGTGTAGATATTTGCATGTTCATACAGATAGCGGTGTGGATATTTAAATGTTCATACCGATAGCAGTGTAGATATTTCCATGTTCATACAGATAGCGGTGTAGTTAATTCCATGTTCATGCAGATAGCGGTGTAGTTATTTCCATGTTCATACAGTTAGCGGTGTAGATACTTCCATGTTCATACAGATGGCGGTGTAGATATTTCCGTGTTCGTACCGATGGCGGTGTAGTTATTTCCATGTTCATAGAGATGGCGGCGTAGATATTTCCATGTTTATGCAGATAGCGGTATAGATATTTCCATGTTTATACAGATGGTGGTGTAGATATTTCCATGTTTATAGAGATGGCGGTGTAGATATTTCCATGCTTATAGAGATAGTGGTGTAGTTATTTCCAAGTTTATAGAGACGGCGTTGTAGATATTTCCATGTTTATACAGATAGCGGTGTAGATATTTCCATGTTTATACAGATAGCGGTGTAGATATTTCCATGTTTATACAGATAGCGGTGTAGATATTTCCATGTCTATAGAGATAGTGGTTTAGGTAATTCCAATTTTATACAGATAGCAGTGTAGATATGTCCCAGTTTATACATATAGCGGTGTAAATATTTCCACGTTTATAGAGATGGCGGTGTAGATATTTCCATGTTCATACAGATGGCGGTGTAGATATTTCCATGATTATAGAGATGGCTGTTTATATATTTTCATGTTTACACAGATCACGGTGTAGATATTTCCATGTTTACACAGATAGCGGTGTAGACATTTCCATGTTTACACAGATAGCGGTGTGGATATTTCCATGTTTATGCAGATAGCGGTGTAGATTTTTCCATGTTTATACAGATAGCGGTGCGGATATTTCCATGTTTATACAGATAGTTGGGCAGATATTTCCATGTTTATACAGATAGCAGGGTAGTTATTTCCATCTTAATACACATGGCGGTGTAGATATTTCCATCTTAATACAGATGGCGGTGTAGATATGTCCATGTTCATTCAAATGGCGGTGTAGATATTTCGAAGTTTTTAGAGATAGCACTGTTGTTATTTCCATATTTATAGAGAAATCTGTGTAGATATTTCCATGTAGATGCAGTTAGCTGTGTAGATATTTCCATGTTCATGCAGATTGCGGTGTAGATATTTCCATGTTCATCCAGATGCCGGTGTAGATATATCCATGTTCATACAGATGGCGGTGAAGATATTTCCATGTTCATACAGATGGCGGTGTAGATATTTCCATGTTCATACAAATGGCGGTGTAGATATTTCCATGTTCATACAGATGGCGGTGTAGATATTTCCATGCTCTTACAAATGGCGGTGTAGATATTTCCATGTCCATAGAGATGGCGGTGTAGATATTTCCATGTTTATACAGATAGCACTGTAGTTATTTCCATGGTTATAGAGATAGCAATGTAGATATTTCTATTGATATACAGATAGCTGGGTAGATATTTGCATGTTCATACAGATAGCTGTGTAGATATTTCCATGTTCATAAAGATAGCGGTGTAGATATTTCCATGTTCATACAGATAGCGGTGTAGATATTTCCATGTTTATACAGATAGCGGTGTAGATATTTCCATGTTCATTCAGATAGCGGGGTAGATACTTCCATGTTCATACAGTTAGCGGTGTAGATATTTCCATGTTCATACAGATGGCGGTGTAGATATTTACATGTTCATACAGATGTCGGTGTAGATATTTCCATGTTAGTACGGATGGCAGTGTAGATATTTCCATATTCATAAAGGTGGCGGTGTAGATATTTCCATGTTTATAGAGATAGCAGTGTAGTTATTTCCATGTTTATAGAGATAGCATTGTAGATATTTCCATTGATATACAGATAGCTGTCTAGATATTTTCATGTTCATACAGATATCGGTTTAGATATTTCCATTTTCATACAGATAGCGGTGTAGATATTTCCATGTTTACACAGATAGCGGTGTTGACATTTCCATGTTTACACAGATAGCGGTGTGGATATTACCATGTTTATGCAGATAGCGGTGTAGATATTTCCATGCATATACAGATAGCGGTGCGGATATTTCAATGTTTATACAGATAGTTGGGCAGATATTTCCATGTTTATGCAGATAGCGGTGTTGATATTTCCATCTTAATACAGATGGTGGTGTAGATAAGTCCATGTTCGTACAGATTGCGGTGTAGATATTTCCATGTTCATACAGATGGCGGTGTAGATATTTCGAAGTTTATAGAGATAGCACTGTAGTTATATCCATATTTATAGAGAAATCTGTGTAGATATTTCCATGTATAGGCAGATAGCTGTGTAGATATTTCCATGTTCATGCAGATAGCAGTGTAGATATTTCCATGTTCATCCAGATGGCGCTGTAGATAATTCCATGTTTATAGAGATGGCGGAGTAGATATTTTCATGTTTACACAGATGGCGGTGTAGATATTTCCATGTTTACACAGAAAGCGGTGTAGACATTTCCATGTTTACACATATAGCTGTGTGGATATTTCCATGTTTATGCAGATAGCGGTGTAGATATTTCCATGTTTAAACTGATAGCGGTGCGGATATTTCCATGTTTATACAGATATTTGGGCAGATATTTCCATGTTTATACAGATGGCGGTGTAGATATTTCCATCTTAATACAGATGGCGGTGTAGATATCTCCATGTTTGTACAGATGGCGGTGTAGATATTTCCATGTTCATACAGATGGCAGTGTAGATATTTCGAAGTTTATAGAGATAGCGCTGTGGTTATTTCCATATTTATAGAGAAATCTGTGTAGATATTTCCATGAATATGCAGATAGCTGTGTAGATATTTCCATGTTCATGCAGATAGCGGTGTAGATATTTCCATGTTCATTCAGATAGCTGTGTAGATATTTCCATGTTCATTCAGATGGCGGTGTAGATATTTCCATGTTCATACAGATGGCGGTGTAGATATTTCCATGTTCTTACAGATGGGAGTGTAGATATTTCGAAGTTTATAGAGATAGCGCTGTATTTATTTCCACATTTATAGAGAAATCTGTGTAGATATTTCCATGTATATGTAGATAGCTGTGAAGATATTTCCATGTTCATGCAGATAGCAGTGTAGATATTTCCATGTTCATACAGATAGCTGTGTAGATATTTCCATGTTCATACAGATGGCGGTGTAGATATTTCCATGTTCATATAGATGGCGGTGTAGATATTTCCATGTTCATAGAGATGGCGGTGTAGATATTTCCATGTTCATAGAGATGGCGGTGTAGATATTTCCATGTTCATACAGATAGCAGTGTAGTTATTTCCGTGTTTACAGAGATAGCGGTGTAGATGTTTCCATTGATATACAGATAGCTGTGTAGATATTTGCATGTTCTTACAGATAGCGGTGTAGATATTTAAATGTTCATACAGATAGTGTTGTAGATATTTCCATGTTCATACAGATAGCGGTGTGGATATTTCCATGTTCATGCAGATAGCGGTGTAGTTATTTCCATGTTCATACAGTTAGCGGTGTAGATATTTCCAAGTTCATACAGATGGCGCTGTAGATATTTCCATGTTTATACAGTTAGCGGTGTAGATATTTCCATGTTTATACAGATAGCGGTGTAGATATTTCCATGTTTATAGAGATAGTGGTTTAGATAATTCCAATTTTATACAGATAGCAGTGTAGATATGTCCAAGTTTATACAGATAGCGGTGTAGATATTTCCACGTTTATAGAGATGGCGGTGTAGATATTTCCATGTTCATACAGATGGCGGTGTAGATATTTCCATGTTTATAGAGATGGCTGTGTAGATATTTTCATGTTTACACAGATCGCGGTGTAGATATTTCCATGTTTACACAGATAGCGGTGTAGACATTTCCATGTTTACACAGATAGCTTTGTGGATATTTCCATGTTTATGCAGATAGCGGTGTAGATATTTCCATGTTTATAGAGATAGCAGTGTAGTTAATTCTATGTTTAGAGAGATAGCATTGTAGATATTTCCATTGATATACAGATATCTGTCTAGATATTTTCATGTTCATTCAGATAGCGGTATAGATATTTCCATGTTCATACAGATAGCGGTGTAGATATTTCCATGTTTACACAGATAGCGGTGTTGACATTTCCATGTTTACACATATAGCGGTGTGGATATTTCCATGTTTATGCAGATAGCGGTGTAGATATTTCCATGTTCAGGCAGAAAGCGGTGTAGATATTTCCATGTTCATCCTTTTGCCGGTGTAGATATATCCATGTTCATACAGATGGCGGTGAAGTTATTTCCATGTTCATACAGATGGCGGTGTAAATATTTCCATATTCTTACAGATGGTGGTGTAGATATTTCCATGTTCATAGAGATGGCGGTGTAGATATTTCCATGTTTATGCAGATAGCGGTATAGATATTTCCATGTTTATACAGATGGTGGTGTAGATATTTCCATGTTTATAGAGATAGTGGTGTAGTTATTTCAAAGTTTATAGAGACAGCGTTGTAGATATTTCCATGTTTATACACGTAGCGGTGAAGTTTTTTCCATGTTTATACAGATTGCAGTGTAGATATTTCCATGTTTATAGAGATAGTGGTGTAGATAATTCCAATTTTATACAGATAGCAGTGTAGATATTTCCAAGTTCATACAGATAGCAGTGTAGATATTTCCACGTTTATAGAGATTGCGGTGTAGATATTTCCATGTTCATACAGGTGGCAGTGTAGATATTTCCATGTTTACAGAGATGGCGGTGTAGATATTTTCATGTTTACACAGATAGCGGTGTAGACATTTCCATGTTCACACAGAAAGCGGTGTGGATATGTCCATGTTTATGCTGATAGCGGTGTAGATATTTCCATGTTTATACAGATAGCGGTGTAGATATTTCCATCTTAAAGCCGATGGCGGTGTAGATATGTCCATGTTCGTACAGATGGCGGTATACATATTTCCATGTTTATGCAGATGGTGGTGTAGATATTTCCATGTTTATAGAGATGGCATTCTAGATATTTCCTTGTGTATAGAGATAGTGGTGTAGTTATTTCAAAGTTTATAGAGACATCATTGTAGATATTTCCATGTTTATTCAGAGAGCGGTGTAGATATTTCCATGTTTAAAGAGATAGTGGTGTAGATAATTCCAATTTTATACAGATAGCCGTGTAGATATCTCCAAGTTCATACAGATAGCAGTGTAGATATTTCCATTGATACACAGATAGCTGTGTAGATATTTGCAAGTTCATACAGATAGCGCTGTAGATACTTCCATGTTCATACAGAGAGCGGTGTAGATATTTCCATGTTCATACAGATAGCGGTGTAGATATTTCCATGTTCATACAGATGGCAGTGTAAATATTTACATGTTCATAGAGATGGCGCTGTAGATATTTCCATGTTCGTACGGATGGCAGTGTAGATATTTTCGTGTTCATACAGCTGGCGGTGTAGATATTTCCATGTTTATACTGATAGTAGTGTAGTTATTTCCATGTTTACAGAGATAGCAGTGTAGATATTTCCATTGATATACAGATAGCTGTGTAGATATTTGCATGTTCATACAGATAGCGGTGTAGATATTTCCATGTTCATACAGATAGCAGTGTAGATATTTCCATGTCCATACAGAGAGCGGTGTAGATATTTCCATGTTCATACAGACGGCGGTGTAGATATTTCCATGTTCATACAGATGGCGGTGTAAATATTTCCATGTTCTTACAGATGGCGGTGTAGATATTTCCATGTTCATAGAGATGGCGGTGTAGGTATTTCCATGTTTATGCAGATAGCGGTATAGATATTTCCATGTTTATACAGATAGCGGTGTAGATATTTCCATGTTTATAGAGATAGTGGTGTAGATAATTCCAATTTTATACAGATAGCAGTGTAGATATTTCCAAGTTCATACAGATAGCAGTGTAGATATTTCCACGTTTATAGAGATGGCGGTGTAGATATTTCCATGTTCAAACACATGGCGGTGTAGATATTTCCATGTTTATAGAGATGGCGGTGTAGATATTTTCATGTTTACACAGATGGCGGTGTAGATATTTCCGTGTTTACACAGATAGCGGAGTAGACATTTCCATGTTTACACAGATAGTGGTGTGGATATTTCCAAGTTTATGCAGATAGCAGTGTAGATATTTCCATGTTCATGCAGATAGCAGTGTAGATATTTCCATCTTCATACAGATAGCGGTGTAGATATTTCCATGTTCATACAGTTAGCGGTGTAGATATTTCCATGTTCATACAGATGTCGTTGTAGATATTTCCCTGTTCATACAGATGGCGGTGTAGATATTTCCATGTTCGTACAGATGGCGGTGTAGATATTTCCATGTTCGTACTGATGGCGGTGTAGATATTTCCATGTTCATAGAGATGGCGGTGTAGATATTTCCATGTTTATGCAGATAGCAGTGTAGATATTTCCATGTTCATACAGATGGCGGTGTAGATATTTCCATGTTCATACGGATGGCAGTGTAGATATTTCCATGTTCATACAGGTGGAGGTGTAGATATTTCCATGTTTTTACAGATAGCAGTGTAGTTATTTCCACGTTTATAGAGATAGCAGTGTAGATATTTCCGTTGATATACAGATAGCTTTGTAGATATTTGCATGATCATACAGATTGCCGTGTAGATATTTCCATGTTCATACAGATAGCGGTGTAGATATTTCCATGTTCATACAGATAGCGGTGTAGATATTTCCATGTTCATACAGATAACGGTGTAGATATTTCCATGTTCGTACAGATAGCGGTGTAGGTATTTCCATGTTCATACAGTTAGCGGTGTAGATATTTCCATGTTCATCCAGATGCCGGTGTAGATATATCCATGTTCATACAGGTGGCGGTGAAGGTATATCCATGTTCATACAGATGGCGGTGTAGATAATTCCATGTTCATACAAATGGCGGTATAGATGTTTCCATGTTCATAGAGATGGCTGTGTAGATATTTCCATGCTCGTACGGATGGCAGTGTAGATATTTCCATGTTCATACAGGTGGCGGTGTAGATATTTCCATGTTTATACAGATAGCAGTGTAGTTATTTCCATGTTTATACAGATAGCAGTGTAGATATTTCCATTGATATACAGATAGCTGTGTAGATATTTGCATGTTCGTACAGATAGCAGTGTAGATATTTCCGTGTTAATACAGACAGCGGTGTAGATATTTCCATGTTCATACAGATAGCGGTGTAGATATTTCCATGTTCATACAGATAGCGGTGTAGATATTTCCATGTTCATACAGATAGCGGAGTAGATATATCCATGTTCATGCAGATGGCGGTGAAGATATTTCCATGTTCATACAGATGGCGGTGTACATAATTCCATGTTCATACAAATGGCGGTGTAGATATTTCTATGTTCATAGAGACGGCGGTGTAGATATTTCCATACTCATAGAAATGGCGGTGTAGATATTTCCATGTTCAAAGAGATGGCGGTGTAGATATTTCCATGTTCATACAGATTGCGGTGCAGATATTTCCATGTTCATACAGATAGCGGTGTAGATATTTCCATGTTTATACTGATAGCGGTGTAGATATTACCATGTTTATACAGATAGCGGTGTAGATATTTCCATGTTTATAGAGATAGTGGTGTAGATAATTCCAATTTTATACAGATAGCAGTGTAGATATTTCCAAGTTCATACAGATAGTGGTGTAGATATTTCCACGTTTATAGAGATGGCGGTGTAGATATTTCCATGTTCAAACAGATGGCGGTCTACATATTTCCATGTTTATAGAGACGGCGGTGTAGATATTTTCATGTTTACACAGATGGCGGTGTAGATATTTCCAGGTTTACACAGATAGCGGTGTAGACATTTCCATGTTTACACAGATAGCAGTGTGGATATTTCCATGTTTATGCAGAAAGCGGTGTAGATATTTCCATGTTTATACTGATAGCGGTGCGGATATTTCCATGTTTATACAGATAGTTGGGCAGATATTTCCATGTTTATACAGATAGCGGTGTAGATATTTCCATCTTAATACTGATGGCGGTGTAGATATGTCCATGTTCGTACAGATTGCGGTGTAGATATTTCCATGTTCATACAGATGGCGGTGTAGATATTTCAAAGTTTATAGAGATAGCGCTGTAGTTATTTCCATATTTATAGAGAAATCTGTGTAGATATTTCCATGTATATGCAGATAGCTGTGTAGATTTTTCCATGTTCATGCAGATAGCAGTGTAGATATTTCCATGTTCATCCAGATGCCGGTGTAGAAATATCCATTTTCATACAGATGGCGGTGTAGATATTTCCATGTTTATAGAGATGGCGGTGTAGATATTTTCATGTTTACACATGGCGGTGTAGATATTTCCATGTTTACTCAGATAGCAGTGTGCATATTTCCATGTTTAAGCAGATAGCGGTGTAGATATTTCCATGTTTATACAGATAGCGGTGCGGATATTTCCACGTTTATACAGATAGTGGTGCAGATATTACCATGTTTATACAGATAGCGGTGTAGATATTTCCATCTTAATACAGATGGCGGTGTAGATATCTCCATGTTCGTACAGATGGTGGTGTAGATATTTACATGTTCACACAGATGGCGGTGTAGATATTTCGAAGTTTATAGAGATAGCGCTGTAGTTATTTCCATATTTATAGAGAAATCTGTGTAGATATTTCCATGTATATGCAGATAGCTGTGTAGATATTTCCATGTTCAGGCAGAAAGCGGTGTAGATATTTCCATGTTCATCCTTTTGCCGGTGTAGATATATCCATGTTCATACAGATGGCGGTGAAGTTATTTCCATGTTCATACAGATGGCGGTGTAAATATTTCCATATTCTTACAGATGGCGGTGTAGATATTTCCATGTTCATAGAGATGGCGGTGTAGATATTTCCATGTTTATGCAGATAGCGGTATAGATATTTCCATGTTTATACAGATGGTGGTGTAGATATTTCCATGTTTATAGAGATAGTGGTGTAGTTATTTCAAAGTTTATAGAGACAGCGTTGTAGATATTTCCATGTTTATACACGTAGCGGTGAAGTTTTTTCCATGTTTATACAGATTGCAGTGTAGATATTTCCATGTTTATAGAGATAGTGGTGTAGATAATTCCAATTTTATACAGATAGCAGTGTAGATATTTCCAAGTTCATACAGATAGCAGTGTAGATATTTCCACGTTTATAGAGATTGCGGTGTAGATATTTCCATGTTCATACAGGTGGCGGTGTAGATATTTCCATGTTTACAGAGATGGCGGTGTAGATATTTTCATGTTTACACAGATAGCGGTGTAGACATTTCCATGTTCACACAGAAAGCGGTGTGGATATGTCCATGTTTATGCTGATAGCGGTGTAGATATTTCCATGTTTATACAGATAGCGGTGTAGATATTTCCATCTTAAAGCCGATGGCGGTGTAGATATGTCCATGTTCGTACAGATGGCGGTATACATATTTCCATGTTTATGCAGATGGTGGTGTAGATATTTCCATGTTTATAGAGATGGCATTCTAGATATTTCCTTGTGTATAGAGATAGTGGTGTAGTTATTTCAAAGTTTATAGAGACATCATTGTAGATATTTCCATGTTTATTCAGAGAGCGGTGTAGATATTTCCATGTTTAAAGAGATAGTGGTGTAGATAATTCCAATTTTATACAGATAGCCGTGTAGATATCTCCAAGTTCATACAGATAGCAGTGTAGATATTTCCATTGATACACAGATAGCTGTGTAGATATTTGCAAGTTCATACAGATAGCGCTGTAGATACTTCCATGTTCATACAGAGAGCGGTGTAGATATTTCCATGTTCATACAGATAGCGGTGTAGATATTTCCATGTTCATACAGATGGCAGTGTAAATATTTACATGTTCATAGAGATGGCGCTGTAGATATTTCCATGTTCGTACGGATGGCAGTGTAGATATTTTCGTGTTCATACAGCTGGCGGTGTAGATATTTCCATGTTTATACTGATAGTAGTGTAGTTATTTCCATGTTTACAGAGATAGCAGTGTAGATATTTCCATTGATATACAGATAGCTGTGTAGATATTTGCATGTTCATACAGATAGCGGTGTAGATATTTCCATGTTCATACAGATAGCAGTGTAGATATTTCCATGTCCATACAGAGAGCGGTGTAGATATTTCCATGTTCATACAGACGGCGGTGTAGATATTTCCATGTTCATACAGATGGCGGTGTAAATATTTCCATGTTCTTACAGATGGCGGTGTAGATATTTCCATGTTCATAGAGATGGCGGTGTAGGTATTTCCATGTTTATGCAGATAGCGGTATAGATATTTCCATGTTTATACAGATAGCGGTGTAGATATTTCCATGTTTATAGAGATAGTGGTGTAGATAATTCCAATTTTATACAGATAGCAGTGTAGATATTTCCAAGTTCATACAGATAGCAGTGTAGATATTTCCACGTTTATAGAGATGGCGGTGTAGATATTTCCATGTTCAAACACATGGCGGTGTAGATATTTCCATGTTTATAGAGATGGCGGTGTAGATATTTTCATGTTTACACAGATGGCGGTGTAGATATTTCCGTGTTTACACAGATAGCGGAGTAGACATTTCCATGTTTACACAGATAGTGGTGTGGATATTTCCAAGTTTATGCAGATAGCAGTGTAGATATTTCCATGTTCATGCAGATAGCAGTGTAGATATTTCCATCTTCATACAGATAGCGGTGTAGATATTTCCATGTTCATACAGTTAGCGGTGTAGATATTTCCATGTTCATACAGATGTCGTTGTAGATATTTCCCTGTTCATACAGATGGCGGTGTAGATATTTCCATGTTCGTACAGATGGCGGTGTAGATATTTCCATGTTCGTACTGATGGCGGTGTAGATATTTCCATGTTCATAGAGATGGCGGTGTAGATATTTCCATGTTTATGCAGATAGCAGTGTAGATATTTCCATGTTCATACAGATGGCGGTGTAGATATTTCCATGTTCATACGGATGGCAGTGTAGATATTTCCATGTTCATACAGGTGGAGGTGTAGATATTTCCATGTTTTTACAGATAGCAGTGTAGTTATTTCCACGTTTATAGAGATAGCAGTGTAGATATTTCCGTTGATATACAGATAGCTTTGTAGATATTTGCATGATCATACAGATTGCCGTGTAGATATTTCCATGTTCATACAGATAGCGGTGTAGATATTTCCATGTTCATACAGATAGCGGTGTAGATATTTCCATGTTCATACAGATAACGGTGTAGATATTTCCATGTTCGTACAGATAGCGGTGTAGGTATTTCCATGTTCATACAGTTAGCGGTGTAGATATTTCCATGTTCATCCAGATGCCGGTGTAGATATATCCATGTTCATACAGGTGGCGGTGAAGGTATATCCATGTTCATACAGATGGCGGTGTAGATAATTCCATGTTCATACAAATGGCGGTATAGATGTTTCCATGTTCATAGAGATGGCTGTGTAGATATTTCCATGCTCGTACGGATGGCAGTGTAGATATTTCCATGTTCATACAGGTGGCGGTGTAGATATTTCCATGTTTATACAGATAGCAGTGTAGTTATTTCCATGTTTATACAGATAGCAGTGTAGATATTTCCATTGATATACAGATAGCTGTGTAGATATTTGCATGTTCGTACAGATAGCAGTGTAGATATTTCCGTGTTAATACAGACAGCGGTGTAGATATTTCCATGTTCATACAGATAGCGGTGTAGATATTTCCATGTTCATACAGATAACGGTGTAGATATTTCCATGTTCATACAGATAGCGGAGTAGATATATCCATGTTCATGCAGATGGCGGTGAAGATATTTCCATGTTCATACAGATGGCGGTGTACATAATTCCATGTTCATACAAATGGCGGTGTAGATATTTCTATGTTCATAGAGACGGCGGTGTAGATATTTCCATACTCATAGAAATGGCGGTGTAGATATTTCCATGTTCAAAGAGATGGCGGTGTAGATATTTCCATGTTCATACAGATTGCGGTGCAGATATTTCCATGTTCATACAGATAGCGGTGTAGATATTTCCATGTTTATACTGATAGCGGTGTAGATATTACCATGTTTATACAGATAGCGGTGTAGATATTTCCATGTTTATAGAGATAGTGGTGTAGATAATTCCAATTTTATACAGATAGCAGTGTAGATATTTCCAAGTTCATACAGATAGTGGTGTAGATATTTCCACGTTTATAGAGATGGCGGTGTAGATATTTCCATGTTCAAACAGATGGCGGTCTACATATTTCCATGTTTATAGAGACGGCGGTGTAGATATTTTCATGTTTACACAGATGGCGGTGTAGATATTTCCAGGTTTACACAGATAGCGGTGTAGACATTTCCATGTTTACACAGATAGCAGTGTGGATATTTCCATGTTTATGCAGAAAGCGGTGTAGATATTTCCATGTTTATACTGATAGCGGTGCGGATATTTCCATGTTTATACAGATAGTTGGGCAGATATTTCCATGTTTATACAGATAGCGGTGTAGATATTTCCATCTTAATACTGATGGCGGTGTAGATATGTCCATGTTCGTACAGATTGCGGTGTAGATATTTCCATGTTCATACAGATGGCGGTGTAGATATTTCAAAGTTTATAGAGATAGCGCTGTAGTTATTTCCATATTTATAGAGAAATCTGTGTAGATATTTCCATGTATATGCAGATAGCTGTGTAGATTTTTCCATGTTCATGCAGATAGCAGTGTAGATATTTCCATGTTCATCCAGATGCCGGTGTAGATATATCCATTTTCATACAGATGGCGGTGTAGATATTTCCATGTTTATAGAGATGGCGGTGTAGATATTTTCATGTTTACACATGGCGGTGTAGATATTTCCATGTTTACTCAGATAGCAGTGTGCATATTTCCATGTTTATGCAGATAGCGGTGTAGATATTTCCATGTTTATACAGATAGCGGTGCGGATATTTCCACGTTTATACAGATAGTGGTGCAGATATTACCATGTTTATACAGATAGCGGTGTAGATATTTCCATCTTAATACAGATGGCGGTGTAGATATCTCCATGTTCGTACAGATGGTGGTGTAGATATTTACATGTTCACACAGATGGCGGTGTAGATATTTCGAAGTTTATAGAGATAGCGCTGTAGTTATTTCCATATTTATAGAGAAATCTGTGTAGATATTTCCATGTATATGCAGATAGCTGTGTAGATATTTCCATGTTCAGGCAGAAAGCGGTGTAGATATTTCCATGTTCATCCTTTTGCCGGTGTAGATATATCCATGTTCATACAGATGGCGGTGAAGTTATTTCCATGTTCATACAGATGGCGGTGTAAATATTTCCATATTCTTACAGATGGTGGTGTAGATATTTCCATGTTCATAGAGATGGCGGTGTAGATATTTCCATGTTTATGCAGATAGCGGTATAGATATTTCCATGTTTATACAGATGGTGGTGTAGATATTTCCATGTTTATAGAGATAGTGGTGTAGTTATTTCAAAGTTTATAGAGACAGCGTTGTAGATATTTCCATGTTTATACACGTAGCGGTGAAGTTTTTTCCATGTTTATACAGATTGCAGTGTAGATATTTCCATGTTTATAGAGATAGTGGTGTAGATAATTCCAATTTTATACAGATAGCAGTGTAGATATTTCCAAGTTCATACAGATAGCAGTGTAGATATTTCCACGTTTATAGAGATTGCGGTGTAGATATTTCCATGTTCATACAGGTGGCGGTGTAGATATTTCCATGTTTACAGAGATGGCGGTGTAGATATTTTCATGTTTACACAGATAGCGGTGTAGACATTTCCATGTTCACACAGAAAGCGGTGTGGATATGTCCATGTTTATGCTGATAGCGGTGTAGATATTTCCATGTTTATACAGATAGCGGTGTAGATATTTCCATCTTAAAGCCGATGGCGGTGTAGATATGTCCATGTTCGTACAGATGGCGGTATACATATTTCCATGTTTATGCAGATGGTGGTGTAGATATTTCCATGTTTATAGAGATGGCATTCTAGATATTTCCTTGTGTATAGAGATAGTGGTGTAGTTATTTCAAAGTTTATAGAGACATCATTGTAGATATTTCCATGTTTATTCAGAGAGCGGTGTAGATATTTCCATGTTTAAAGAGATAGTGGTGTAGATAATTCCAATTTTATACAGATAGCCGTGTAGATATCTCCAAGTTCATACAGATAGCAGTGTAGATATTTCCATTGATACACAGATAGCTGTGTAGATATTTGCAAGTTCATACAGATAGCGCTGTAGATACTTCCATGTTCATACAGAGAGCGGTGTAGATATTTCCATGTTCATACAGATAGCGGTGTAGATATTTCCATGTTCATACAGATGGCAGTGTAAATATTTACATGTTCATAGAGATGGCGCTGTAGATATTTCCATGTTCGTACGGATGGCAGTGTAGATATTTTCGTGTTCATACAGCTGGCGGTGTAGATATTTCCATGTTTATACTGATAGTAGTGTAGTTATTTCCATGTTTACAGAGATAGCAGTGTAGATATTTCCATTGATATACAGATAGCTGTGTAGATATTTGCATGTTCATACAGATAGCGGTGTAGATATTTCCATGTTCATACAGATAGCAGTGTAGATATTTCCATGTCCATACAGAGAGCGGTGTAGATATTTCCATGTTCATACAGACGGCGGTGTAGATATTTCCATGTTCATACAGATGGCGGTGTAAATATTTCCATGTTCTTACAGATGGCGGTGTAGATATTTCCATGTTCATAGAGATGGCGGTGTAGGTATTTCCATGTTTATGCAGATAGCGGTATAGATATTTCCATGTTTATACAGATAGCGGTGTAGATATTTCCATGTTTATAGAGATAGTGGTGTAGATAATTCCAATTTTATACAGATAGCAGTGTAGATATTTCCAAGTTCATACAGATAGCAGTGTAGATATTTCCACGTTTATAGAGATGGCGGTGTAGATATTTCCATGTTCAAACACATGGCGGTGTAGATATTTCCATGTTTATAGAGATGGCGGTGTAGATATTTTCATGTTTACACAGATGGCGGTGTAGATATTTCCGTGTTTACACAGATAGCGGAGTAGACATTTCCATGTTTACACAGATAGTGGTGTGGATATTTCCAAGTTTATGCAGATAGCAGTGTAGATATTTCCATGTTCATGCAGATAGCAGTGTAGATATTTCCATCTTCATACAGATAGCGGTGTAGATATTTCCATGTTCATACAGTTAGCGGTGTAGATATTTCCATGTTCATACAGATGTCGTTGTAGATATTTCCCTGTTCATACAGATGGCGGTGTAGATATTTCCATGTTCGTACAGATGGCGGTGTAGATATTTCCATGTTCGTACTGATGGCGGTGTAGATATTTCCATGTTCATAGAGATGGCGGTGTAGATATTTCCATGTTTATGCAGATAGCAGTGTAGATATTTCCATGTTCATACAGATGGCGGTGTAGATATTTCCATGTTCATACGGATGGCAGTGTAGATATTTCCATGTTCATACAGGTGGAGGTGTAGATATTTCCATGTTTTTACAGATAGCAGTGTAGTTATTTCCACGTTTATAGAGATAGCAGTGTAGATATTTCCGTTGATATACAGATAGCTTTGTAGATATTTGCATGATCATACAGATTGCCGTGTAGATATTTCCATGTTCATACAGATAGCGGTGTAGATATTTCCATGTTCATACAGATAGCGGTGTAGATATTTCCATGTTCATACAGATAACGGTGTAGATATTTCCATGTTCGTACAGATAGCGGTGTAGGTATTTCCATGTTCATACAGTTAGCGGTGTAGATATTTCCATGTTCATCCAGATGCCGGTGTAGATATATCCATGTTCATACAGGTGGCGGTGAAGGTATATCCATGTTCATACAGATGGCGGTGTAGATAATTCCATGTTCATACAAATGGCGGTATAGATGTTTCCATGTTCATAGAGATGGCTGTGTAGATATTTCCATGCTCGTACGGATGGCAGTGTAGATATTTCCATGTTCATACAGGTGGCGGTGTAGATATTTCCATGTTTATACAGATAGCAGTGTAGTTATTTCCATGTTTATACAGATAGCAGTGTAGATATTTCCATTGATATACAGATAGCTGTGTAGATATTTGCATGTTCGTACAGATAGCAGTGTAGATATTTCCGTGTTAATACAGACAGCGGTGTAGATATTTCCATGTTCATACAGATAGCGGTGTAGATATTTCCATGTTCATACAGATAACGGTGTAGATATTTCCATGTTCATACAGATAGCGGAGTAGATATATCCATGTTCATGCAGATGGCGGTGAAGATATTTCCATGTTCATACAGATGGCGGTGTACATAATTCCATGTTCATACAAATGGCGGTGTAGATATTTCTATGTTCATAGAGACGGCGGTGTAGATATTTCCATACTCATAGAAATGGCGGTGTAGATATTTCCATGTTCAAAGAGATGGCGGTGTAGATATTTCCATGTTCATACAGATTGCGGTGCAGATATTTCCATGTTCATACAGATAGCGGTGTAGATATTTCCATGTTTATACTGATAGCGGTGTAGATATTACCATGTTTATACAGATAGCGGTGTAGATATTTCCATGTTTATAGAGATAGTGGTGTAGATAATTCCAATTTTATACAGATAGCAGTGTAGATATTTCCAAGTTCATACAGATAGTGGTGTAGATATTTCCACGTTTATAGAGATGGCGGTGTAGATATTTCCATGTTCAAACAGATGGCGGTCTACATATTTCCATGTTTATAGAGACGGCGGTGTAGATATTTTCATGTTTACACAGATGGCGGTGTAGATATTTCCAGGTTTACACAGATAGCGGTGTAGACATTTCCATGTTTACACAGATAGCAGTGTGGATATTTCCATGTTTATGCAGAAAGCGGTGTAGATATTTCCATGTTTATACTGATAGCGGTGCGGATATTTCCATGTTTATACAGATAGTTGGGCAGATATTTCCATGTTTATACAGATAGCGGTGTAGATATTTCCATCTTAATACTGATGGCGGTGTAGATATGTCCATGTTCGTACAGATTGCGGTGTAGATATTTCCATGTTCATACAGATGGCGGTGTAGATATTTCAAAGTTTATAGAGATAGCGCTGTAGTTATTTCCATATTTATAGAGAAATCTGTGTAGATATTTCCATGTATATGCAGATAGCTGTGTAGATTTTTCCATGTTCATGCAGATAGCAGTGTAGATATTTCCATGTTCATCCAGATGCCGGTGTAGATATATCCATTTTCATACAGATGGCGGTGTAGATATTTCCATGTTTATAGAGATGGCGGTGTAGATATTTTCATGTTTACACATGGCGGTGTAGATATTTCCATGTTTACTCAGATAGCAGTGTGCATATTTCCATGTTTATGCAGATAGCGGTGTAGATATTTCCATGTTTATACAGATAGCGGTGCGGATATTTCCACGTTTATACAGATAGTGGTGCAGATATTACCATGTTTATACAGATAGCGGTGTAGATATTTCCATCTTAATACAGATGGCGGTGTAGATATCTCCATGTTCGTACAGATGGTGGTGTAGATATTTACATGTTCACACAGATGGCGGTGTAGATATTTCGAAGTTTATAGAGATAGCGCTGTAGTTATTTCCATATTTATAGAGAAATCTGTGTAGATATTTCCATGTATATGCAGATAGCTGTGTAGATATTTCCATGTTCAGGCAGAAAGCGGTGTAGATATTTCCATGTTCATCCTTTTGCCGGTGTAGATATATCCATGTTCATACAGATGGCGGTGAAGTTATTTCCATGTTCATACAGATGGCGGTGTAAATATTTCCATATTCTTACAGATGGTGGTGTAGATATTTCCATGTTCATAGAGATGGCGGTGTAGATATTTCCATGTTTATGCAGATAGCGGTATAGATATTTCCATGTTTATACAGATGGTGGTGTAGATATTTCCATGTTTATAGAGATAGTGGTGTAGTTATTTCAAAGTTTATAGAGACAGCGTTGTAGATATTTCCATGTTTATACACGTAGCGGTGAAGTTTTTTCCATGTTTATACAGATTGCAGTGTAGATATTTCCATGTTTATAGAGATAGTGGTGTAGATAATTCCAATTTTATACAGATAGCAGTGTAGATATTTCCAAGTTCATACAGATAGCAGTGTAGATATTTCCACGTTTATAGAGATTGCGGTGTAGATATTTCCATGTTCATACAGGTGGCGGTGTAGATATTTCCATGTTTACAGAGATGGCGGTGTAGATATTTTCATGTTTACACAGATAGCGGTGTAGACATTTCCATGTTCACACAGAAAGCGGTGTGGATATGTCCATGTTTATGCTGATAGCGGTGTAGATATTTCCATGTTTATACAGATAGCGGTGTAGATATTTCCATCTTAAAGCCGATGGCGGTGTAGATATGTCCATGTTCGTACAGATGGCGGTATACATATTTCCATGTTTATGCAGATGGTGGTGTAGATATTTCCATGTTTATAGAGATGGCATTCTAGATATTTCCTTGTGTATAGAGATAGTGGTGTAGTTATTTCAAAGTTTATAGAGACATCATTGTAGATATTTCCATGTTTATTCAGAGAGCGGTGTAGATATTTCCATGTTTAAAGAGATAGTGGTGTAGATAATTCCAATTTTATACAGATAGCCGTGTAGATATCTCCAAGTTCATACAGATAGCAGTGTAGATATTTCCATTGATACACAGATAGCTGTGTAGATATTTGCAAGTTCATACAGATAGCGCTGTAGATACTTCCATGTTCATACAGAGAGCGGTGTAGATATTTCCATGTTCATACAGATAGCGGTGTAGATATTTCCATGTTCATACAGATGGCAGTGTAAATATTTACATGTTCATAGAGATGGCGCTGTAGATATTTCCATGTTCGTACGGATGGCAGTGTAGATATTTTCGTGTTCATACAGCTGGCGGTGTAGATATTTCCATGTTTATACTGATAGTAGTGTAGTTATTTCCATGTTTACAGAGATAGCAGTGTAGATATTTCCATTGATATACAGATAGCTGTGTAGATATTTGCATGTTCATACAGATAGCGGTGTAGATATTTCCATGTTCATACAGATAGCAGTGTAGATATTTCCATGTCCATACAGAGAGCGGTGTAGATATTTCCATGTTCATACAGACGGCGGTGTAGATATTTCCATGTTCATACAGATGGCGGTGTAAATATTTCCATGTTCTTACAGATGGCGGTGTAGATATTTCCATGTTCATAGAGATGGCGGTGTAGGTATTTCCATGTTTATGCAGATAGCGGTATAGATATTTCCATGTTTATACAGATAGCGGTGTAGATATTTCCATGTTTATAGAGATAGTGGTGTAGATAATTCCAATTTTATACAGATAGCAGTGTAGATATTTCCAAGTTCATACAGATAGCAGTGTAGATATTTCCACGTTTATAGAGATGGCGGTGTAGATATTTCCATGTTCAAACACATGGCGGTGTAGATATTTCCATGTTTATAGAGATGGCGGTGTAGATATTTTCATGTTTACACAGATGGCGGTGTAGATATTTCCGTGTTTACACAGATAGCGGAGTAGACATTTCCATGTTTACACAGATAGTGGTGTGGATATTTCCAAGTTTATGCAGATAGCAGTGTAGATATTTCCATGTTCATGCAGATAGCAGTGTAGATATTTCCATCTTCATACAGATAGCGGTGTAGATATTTCCATGTTCATACAGTTAGCGGTGTAGATATTTCCATGTTCATACAGATGTCGTTGTAGATATTTCCCTGTTCATACAGATGGCGGTGTAGATATTTCCATGTTCGTACAGATGGCGGTGTAGATATTTCCATGTTCGTACTGATGGCGGTGTAGATATTTCCATGTTCATAGAGATGGCGGTGTAGATATTTCCATGTTTATGCAGATAGCAGTGTAGATATTTCCATGTTCATACAGATGGCGGTGTAGATATTTCCATGTTCATACGGATGGCAGTGTAGATATTTCCATGTTCATACAGGTGGAGGTGTAGATATTTCCATGTTTTTACAGATAGCAGTGTAGTTATTTCCACGTTTATAGAGATAGCAGTGTAGATATTTCCGTTGATATACAGATAGCTTTGTAGATATTTGCATGATCATACAGATTGCCGTGTAGATATTTCCATGTTCATACAGATAGCGGTGTAGATATTTCCATGTTCATACAGATAGCGGTGTAGATATTTCCATGTTCATACAGATAACGGTGTAGATATTTCCATGTTCGTACAGATAGCGGTGTAGGTATTTCCATGTTCATACAGTTAGCGGTGTAGATATTTCCATGTTCATACAGATGGCGGTGCAGACATTTCCATGTTCATACAGATGGCGGTGTAGATATTTCCATGTTTATAGAGATGGCGGTGTAGATATTTTCATGTTTACACAGATGGCGGTGTAGATATTTCCAGGTTTACACAGATAGCGGTGTAGACATTTCCATGTTTACACAGATAGCAGTATGGATATTTCCATGTTTATGCAGATAGCGGTGTAGATATTTCCATGTTTATACAGATAGCGGTGCAGGTATTTCCATGTTTATACAGATAGTTGGGCAGATATTTCCAGGTTTATACAGATAGCGGTGTATATATTTCCATCTTAATGCAGATGTCGGTGTAGATATCTCCATGTTCTTACAGATGGCGGTGTAGATATGTCCATGTTCATACAGATGGCAGAGTAGATATTTCGAAGTTTATAGAGATAGCGCTGTAGTTATTTCCATATTTATGGAGAAATCTGTGTAGATATTTCCATGTATATGCAGATAGCTGTGTAGATATTTCCATTTTCACGCAGATAGCAGTGTAGATATTTCCATGTTCATCCAGATGCTGGTGTAGATATATATATGTTCATACAGATGGCGGTGAAGATATTTCCATGTTCATACAGATAGTGGTGTAGATATTTCCATGTTCATACAGATAGCGGTGTAGATATTTCCATGTTCATACACTTAGCGGTGTAGGTATTTCCATGTTCATACAGATGGCGGTGTAGATATTTACATGTTCATACAGATGGCGGTGTAGATATTTCCATGTTGGTATGGATGGCAGTGTAGGTATTTCCATGTTCTTACAGGTGGCGGTTTAGATATTTCCATGTTTATACAGATAGCAGTATAGTTATTTCCATGTTTATAGAGATAGCTGTGTAGAGATTTCCATTGATATACAGATAGCTGTGTAGATATTTGCATGTTCGTACAGATAGCGGTGTAGATATTTCCATGTTCATACAGATAATGGTGTAGATATTTCCATGTTCATACAGATGGCGGTGAAGATATTTCCAAGTTCATACAGATAATGGTGTAGATATGTCCATGTTCATACAGATGGCGGTGTAGATATTTACATGTTCATACAGATAGCAGTGTAGATATTTCCATGTTCGTACAGATGGCGGTGTTGATATTTCCATGTTCATAGAGATGGCGGTGTAGATATTTCTATGTTTATGCAGATAGCGGTATAGATATTTCCATGTTTATACAGATGGTGGTGTAGATATTTCCATGTTTATAGAGATGGCGTTCTAGATATTTCCATGTTTATAGAGATAGTGGTGTAGTTTTTTCCAAGTTTATAGAGACAGCGTTGTAGATATTTCCATGTTTATACAGATAGCGGTGAAGATATTTCCATGTTTAAACAGATAGCGGTGTAGATATTTAAATGTTTATACATATAGTGGTGTAGATATTTCCATGTTTATAGAGATAATGGTGTAGATAATTCCAATTTTATACAGATAGCAGTGTAGATATTTCCTAGTTCATACAGATAGCGGTGTAGATATTTCCACGTTTATAGAGATGTCGGTGTAGTTATCTTCTTGTTTACACAGATGGCGGTGTAGATATTTCCATGTTTACACAGAAAGCGGTGTAGACATTTCCATGTTTACACAGATAGCGGTGTAGATATTTCCATGTTTACACAGAAAGCGGTGTAGACATTTCCATGTTTACACAGATAGCGGTGTAGACATTTCCATGTTTACGCAGATAGCGGTGTGGATATTTCCATGTTTATGCAGATAGCGGTGTAGATATTTCCATGTTTATACAGATAGCGGTGCGGATATTTCCATGTTAATACAGACAGTGGTGCAGATATTTCCATGTTTATACAGATAGTGGTGCAGATATTTCCATCTTAATAAAGATGGCGGTGAAGATATCCCCGTGTTCGTACAGATATCGGTGTAGATATTTCCATGTTCATACGGGTGGCGGTGTAGATATTTCGAAGTTTATAGAGATAGCGCTGTAATTATTTCCATATTTACAGAGAAACCTGTGTAGATATTTCCATGTATATGCAGATAGCTGTGTAGATACTTCCATGTTCATACAGATGGCGGTGAAGAGATTTCCATGTTCATATATATGGCAGTGTAGATATTTCCATGTTCATACAAATGGCGGTGTAGATATTTCCATGTTCAAAGAGATGGCGGTGTAGATATTTCCATGTTCATACAGATTGTGGTGTAGATATTTCCATGTTCATCCAGATGGCGGTGTAGATATATCCATGTTCATACAGATGGCGGTGAAGATATTTCCATGTTCATACAGAGGGCGGTTTAGATATTTCCATGTTTACAGAGATAGCGGTGTAGATATTTCCATGTTGATATATATAGCGGTGTAGATATTTCCAACTTTATTGAGATAGCGGTGTAGATATTTCTATATTTATAGAGATACCGTTGTAGATATTTCCATGTTTATACAGATAGCGGTATAGGTATTTCCATGTTTGTAGAAATAGTGGTGTAGTTATTTCCAAGTTCATAGAGATAGCGATGTAGATATTTCCATGTTTATACAGATAGCGGTGAAGATATTTCCATGTTTATACAGATAGCGGTGTAGATATTTCCATGTTTATACAGATAGCGGTGTAGATATTTACATGTTTATAGAGATGGCGGTCTAGGTATTTTCTTGTTTATACAGATAGCGGTGTAGTTATTTCCATGTTCATACAGATAGCGGTGTAGATATTTCCACCTTTATAGAGATGGCGGTGTAGATATTTCCATTTTCATACAGGTGGCGGTGAAGGTATTTCCATGTTCATACAGATGGCGGTGTAGATAATTCCATGTTCATACAAATGGCGGTATAGATATTTCCATGTTCATAGAGATGGCAGTGTAGATATTTCCATGCTCGTACCGATGGCAGTGTAGATATTTCCATGTTCATACAGGTGGCGGTGTAGATATTTCCATGTTTATACAGATAGCAGTGTAGTTATTTCCATGTTTATACAGATAGCAGTGTAGATATTTCAACTGATACACAGATAGCTGTGTAGATATTTGCATGTTCGTACAGATAGCAGTATAGATATTTCCGTGTTCATACAGATAGCGGTGTAGATATTTCCATGTTCATACAGATAGCGGAGTAGATATATCCATGTTAATACAGATAGCGGTGAAGTTGTTTCCATGTTCATACAGATGGCGGTGTAGATAATTCCATGTTCATACAAATGGCGGTGTAGATATTTCCATGTTCATAGAGATGGCGGTGTAGATATTTCCATACTCATACAAATGGCGGTGTAGATATTTCCATGTTCAAAGAGATGGCGGTGTAGATATTTCCATGTTCATACAGATTGCGGTGTAGATATTTCCATATTCATACAGATAGCGGTGTAGATATTTCCATGTTTATAGAGATGGCGGTGTATTTTCATGTTTACACAGATGGCGGTGTAGATATTTCCATATTTACACAGATAGCGGTGTGGATATTTCCATGTTTATGCAGATAGCGGTGTAGATATTTCCATGTTTATACAGATAGCGGTGTAGATATTTCCATCTTAATACAGATGGTGGTGTAGATATCCCAATGTTCGTACAGATGGCGGTGTAGATATTTCCATGTTCATACGGATGGCGGTGTAGATATTTCGAAGTTTATAGAGATAGCGCTGTAGTTATTTCCATATTTATAGAGAAATCTGTGAAGATATTTCCATGTATATGCAGATAGCTGTGTAGATACTTCCATGTTCATACAGATGGCGGTGAAGGGATTTCCATGTTCATATATATGGCAGTGTAGATATTTCCATGTTCATACAAATGGCGGTGTAGATATTTCCATGTTCAAAGAGATGGCGGTGTAGATATTTCCATGTTCATACAGATTGCGGTGTAGATATTTCCATGTTCATCCAGATGGCGGTGTAGATATATCCATGTTCATAGATGGCGTTGAAGATATTTCCATGTTCATACAGATGGTGGTGTAGATATTTCCATGTTCATACAAATGGCGGAGTAGATATTTGCATGTTCATAGTGATGGCGGTATAGATATTTCCATGTTTATACAGAGGGAGTTTAGATATTTCCATGTTTACAGAGATAGCGGTGTAGTTATTTCCATGTTTCTTCAGATAGCGGTGTGGATATTTGCATCTTAATACAGATGGCGGTGTAGATATTTCCATGTTCATACAGATGGCGGTGCAGGTATTTCCATGTTCATACAGATGGCGGTGTATATATTTCCAGTTTTATAGAGATAGCGGTGTAGATATTTCCATGTTTATAGAGATAGCGGTGTAGAATTTTCCATATATATACAGATAGCTATGTAGATATTTCCATGTTCATAGAGATAGCGATGTAGTTAATTCCATGTTTATACAGATAGCGGTGTAGATATTTACATGTTCATACAGGTAGCGGTTTAGATATTTCCATGTTCATTCAGATAGCGGTGTAGATATTTCCATGTTCATACAGAAAGCGGTGTCGATATTTCCATGTTCATACAAATGGCAGTGTAGATATTTCAATGTTCATAGAGATGGCGGTGTAGATATTTCCATGTTCATACAAATGGCGGTGTAGATATTTCCATGTTCATAGAGATGGAGGTGTAGATATTTCCATGTTTATACAGATAGCAGTGTAGTTATTTCCATGTTTATAGAGATAGCAGTGTACATATTTCCATTGATATACAGATAACGGTGTAGATATTTCCATGTTCATACAGATAGCGCTGTAGATATTTCCAAGTTCATACAGTTAGCGGTGTAGATATTTCCATGTTCATACAGATGACGGTGTAGTTATTTACATGTTCATACAGATGGCGGTGTAGATATTTCCATGTTCGTGAAGATGGCGGTGTATATATTTCCATGTTCATAGAGATGGCGTTGTAGATATTTCCGTGTTTATACAGATAGCGGTGAAGATATTTCCATGTTCATACAGATAGCGGTGTAGATATTTCCATGTTCATACAGATAACGGTGTAGATATTTCCATGTTCATACAGATAGCGGAGTAGATATATCCATGTTCATGCAGATGGCGGTGAAGATATTTCCATGTTCATACAGATGGCGGTGTACATAATTCCATATTCATACAAATGGCGATGTAGATATTTCTATGTTCATAGAGACGGCGGTGTAGATATTTCCATACTCATACAAATGGCGGTGTAGATATTTCCATGTTCAAAGAGATGGCGGTGTAGATATTTCCATGTTCATACAGATTGCGGTGCAGATATTTCCATGTTCATACAGATAGCGGTGTAGATATTTCCATGTTTATACTGATAGCGGTGTAGATATTACCATGTTTATACAGATAGCGGTGTAGATATTTCCATGTTTATAGAGATAGTGGTGTAGATAATTCCAATTTTATACAGATAGCAGTGTAGATATTTCCAAGTTCATACAGATAGTGGTGTAGATATTTCCACGTTTATAGAGATGGCGGTGTAGATATTTCCATGTTCAAACAGATGGCGGTCTACATATTTCCATGTTTATAGAGACGGCGGTGTAGATATTTTCATGTTTACACAGATGGCGGTGTAGATATTTCCAGGTTTACACAGATAGCGGTGTAGACATTTCCATGTTTACACAGATAGCAGTGTGGATATTTCCATGTTTATGCAGAAAGCGGTGTAGATATTTCCATGTTTATACTGATAGCGGTGCGGATATTTCCATGTTTATACAGATAGTTGGGCAGATATTTCCATGTTTATACAGATAGCGGTGTAGATATTTCCATCTTAATACTGATGGCGGTGTAGATATGTCCATGTTCGTACAGATTGCGGTGTAGATATTTCCATGTTCATACAGATGGCGGTGTAGATATTTCAAAGTTTATAGAGATAGCGCTGTAGTTATTTCCATATTTATAGAGAAATCTGTGTAGATATTTCCATGTATATGCAGATAGCTGTGTAGATTTTTCCATGTTCATGCAGATAGCAGTGTAGATATTTCCATGTTCATCCAGATGCTGGTGTAGATATATCCATTTTCATACAGATGGCGGTGTAGATATTTCCATGTTTATAGAGATGGCGGTGTAGATATTTTCATGTTTACACATGGCGGTGTAGATATTTCCATGTTTACTCAGATAGCAGTGTGCATATTTCCATGTTTATGCAGATAGCGGTGTAGATATTTCCATGTTTATACAGATAGCGGTGCGGATATTTCCACGTTTATACAGATAGTGGTGCAGATATTACCATGTTTATACAGATAGCGGTGTAGATATTTCCATCTTAATACAGATGGCGGTGTAGATATCTCCATGTTCGTACAGATGGTGGTGTAGATATTTACATGTTCATACAGATGTCGGTGTAGATATTTCGAAGTTTATAGAGATAGCGCTGTAGATATTTCCATATTTATAGAGAATTCTGTGTAGATATTTCCATGTATATGCATATAGCTGTGTAGATACTTCCATGTTCATGTAGATAGCGGTGTAGATATTTCCATGTTCATCCAGATGCCGGTGTAGATATATCCATGTTCATACAGATGGCGGTGAAGATATTTCCATGTTTATAGACATGGCGGTGTAGAAATTTTCATATTTACACAGATGGCGGTGTAGATATTTCCATGTATGCACAGATAGCGGTGTAGACATTTCCATGTTTACACAGATAGCGGTGTGGATATTTCCATGTTTATGCAGATAGCGGTGTAGATATTTCCATGTTTATAGAGATAGTGGTGCGGATATTTCCATGTTTGTACAGATACTTGGGCAGATATTTCCATGTTTATACTGATAGCGGTGTAGATATTTCCATCTTAATACAGATGGCGGTGTAAATATGTCCATGTTCATACAGATGGCGGTGTAGATATTTCGAAATTTATAGAGATAGCGCTGTAGTTATTTCCATATTTATAGAGAAATCTGTGTGGATATTTCCATGTATATGCAGATAGCTGTGTAGATACTTCCATGTTCATGTAGATAGCGGTGTAGATATTTCCATGTTCATCCAGATGCCGGTGTAGATATATCCATGTTCATACAGGTGGCGGTGAAGGTATATCCATGTTCATACAGATGGCGGTGTAGATAATTCCATGTTCATACAAATGGCGGTATAGATATTTCCATGTTCATAGAGACGGCTGTGTAGATATTTCCATGCTCTTACGGATGGCAGTGTAGATATTTCCATGTTCATACAGGTGGCGGTGTAGATATTTCCATGTTTATACAGATAGCAGTGTAGTTATTTCCATGTTTATACAGATAGCAGTGTAGATATTTCCATTGATATACAGATAGCTGTGTAGATATTTGCATGTTCGTACAGATAGCAGTGTAGATATTTCCGTGTTAATACAGACAGCGGTGTAGATATTTCCATGTTCATACAGATAGCGGTGTAGATATTTCCATGTTCATACAGATAACGGTGTAGATATTTCCATGTTC
The DNA here is from genome assembly GCF_029281585.2 of Gorilla gorilla gorilla. Classification (NCBI taxonomy): domain Eukaryota; kingdom Metazoa; phylum Chordata; class Mammalia; order Primates; family Hominidae; genus Gorilla; species Gorilla gorilla. The sequence continues at coordinate 728,503 of NC_073233.2, read as the reverse complement.
ATACAGATAGCGGAGTAGATATATCCATGTTCATGCAGATGGCGGTGAAGATATTTCCATGTTCATACAGATGGCGGTGTACATAATTCCATGTTCATACAAATGGCGGTGTAGATATTTCTATGTTCATAGAGACGGCGGTGTAGATATTTCCATACTCATACAAATGGCGTTGTAGATATTTCCATGTTCAAAGAGATGGCGGTGTAGATATTTCCATGTTCATACAGATTGCGGTGCAGATATTTCCATGTTCATACAGATAGCGGTGTAGATATTTCCATGTTTATAGAGATGGCGGTGTAGATATTTTCATGTTTACAGAGATGGCGGTGTAGATATTTCCATGTTTACAAAGATAGCGGTGTGGATATTTCCATGTTTATGCAGATAGCGGTGTAGATATTTCCATGTTTATACAGATAGCGGTGCGGACATTTCCATGTTTATACAGATAGTGGTGCAGATATTTCCATGTTTATACAGATAGCGGTGTAGATATTTCCATCTTAATACAGATGGCGGTGTAGATATCCCAATGTTCGTACAGATGGCGGTGTAGATATTTCCATGTTCATACAGATGGCGGTGTAGATATTTCGAAGTTTATAGAGATAGCGCTGTAGTTATTTCCATATTTATAGAGAAATCTGTGTAGATATTTCCATGTATATGCAGATAGCTGTGTAGATACTTCCATGTTCATACAGATGGCGGTGAAGAGATTTCCATGTTCATGTATATGGCAGTGTAGATATTTCCATGTTCATTCAAACGGCGGTGTAGATATTTCCATGTTCAAAGAGATGGCGGTGTAGATATTTCCATGTTCATACAGATTGCGGTGTAGATATTTCCATGTTCATCCAGATGGCGGTGTAGATATATCCGTGTTCACAGATGGCTTTGAAGATATTTCCATGTTCATACAGATGGTGGTGTAGATATTTCCATGTTCATACAAATGGCGGAGTAGATATTTGCATGTTCATAGTGATGGCGGTATAGATATTTCCATGTTTATACAGAGGGCGGTTTAGATATTTCCATGTTTACAGAGATAGCGGTGTAGATATTTCCATGTTGATATATATAGCGGTGTTGATATTTCCAACTTTATAGAGATAGCGGTGTAGAGATTTCTATATTTATAGAGATAGCGTTGTAGATATTTCCATGTTTATACTGATAGCGGTATAGGTATTTCCATGTTTGTAGAAATAGTGGTGTAGTTATTTCCAAGTTCATAGAGATAGCGATGTAGATATTTCCATGTTTATACAGATAGAGGTGTAGTTATTTACATGTTCATAGAGATGGCAGTCTAGATATTTTCTTGTTTATACAGATAGCCGTGTAGTTATTTCCATGTTCATACAGATAGCGGTGTAGATATTTCCACCTTTATAGAGATGGCGGTGTAGATATTTCCATGTTCATACAGATGGCGGTGTAGATATTTCCATGTTTTTAGAGATTTCGGTGTAGATATTTCCATGTTTATACAGATAGCAGTGTAGATATTTCCATGTTTATACAGATATCGGTGTAGATATTTCCATGTTTCTTCAGATAGCGGTGTGGATATTTGCATCTTAATACAGATGGCGGTGTAGATATTTCCATGTTCATACAGATGGCGGTGCAGGTATTTCCATGTTCATACAGATGGCGGTGTATATATTTCCAGTTTTATAGAGATAGCGGTGTAGTTATTTCCATGTTTATAGAGATAGCGGTGTAGAATTTTCCGTATATATACAGATAGCTATGTAGATATTTCCATGTTCATACAGATAGCGATGTAGTTAATTCCATGTTCATACAGATAGCGGTGTAGATATTTACATGTTCATACAGGTTGCGGTGTAGATATTTCCATGTTCATTCAGATAGCGGTGTAGATATTTCCATGTTCATACAGAAAGTGGTGTCGATATTTCCATGTTCATACAAATGGCAGTGTAGATATTTCCATGTTCATAGAGATGGCGGTGTAGATATTTCCATGTTCATACAAATGGCGGTGTAGATATTTCCATGTTCATAGAGATGGAGGTGTAGATATTTCCATGTTTATACAGATAGCAGTGTAGTTATTTCCATGTTTATAGAGATAGCAGTGTAGATATTTCCATTGATATACAGATAACGGTGTAGATATTTCCATGTTCATACAGATAGCGTTGTAGATATTTCCAAGTTCATACAGTTAGCGGTGTAGATATTTCCATGTTCATACAGATGACGGTGTAGTTATTTACATGTTCATACAGATGGCGGTGTAGATATTTCCATGTTCGTGAAGATGGCGGTGTATATATTTCCATGTTCATAGAGATGGCGGTGTAGATATTTCCATGTTTATGCAGATAGCTGTATAGATATTTCCATTTTTATACAGAACTTGGTGTAGATATTTCCATGTTTATGGAGATGGCTGTCTAGATATTTCCATGTTTATAGAGATAGTGGTGTAGTTATTTCCAAGATTATAGTGATGGCGTTGTAGATATTTCCGTGTTTATACAGATAGCGGTGAAGATATTTCCATGTTTATACTGATAGCGGTGTAGATATTTCCATGTTTATACAGATAGCGGTGTAGATATTTCCATGTTTATAGAGATAGTGGTGTAGATAATTCCAATTTTATACAGATAGCAGTGAAGATATTTCCAAGTTCATACAGATAGCGCTGTAGATATTTCCACGTTTATAGAGATGGCGGTGTAGATATTTCCATGTTCAAACAGATGGCGGTCTAGATATTTCCATGTTTATAGAGACGGCGGTGTAGATATTTTCATGTTTACACAGATGGCGGTGTAGATATTTCCAGGTTTACACAGATAGCGGTGTAGACATTTCCATGTTTACGCAGATAGCAGTGTGGATATTTCCATGTTTATGCAGAAAGCGGTGTAGATATATCCATGTTTATACTGATAGCGGTGCGGATATTTCCATGTTTATACAGATAGTTGGGCAGATATTTCCATGTTTATACAGATAGCGGTGTAGATATTTCCATCTTAATACTGATGGCGGTGTAGATATGTCCATGTTCGTACAGATTGCGGTGTAGATATTTCCATGTTCATACAGATGGCGGTGTAGATATTTCGAAGTTTATAGAGATAGCGCTGTAGTTATTTCCATATTTATAGAGAAATCTGTGTAGATATTTCCATGTATATGCAGATAGCTGTGTAGATATTTCCATGTTCATGCAGATAGCAGTGTAGATATTTCCATGTTCATCCAGATGCCGGTGTAGATATATCCATGTTCATACAGTTGGCGGTGAGGATATTTCCATGTTCATACAGATGGCGGTGTAGATATTTCCATGTCCATACAAATGGCGGTGTAGATATTTCCATGTTCATAGAGATTGCGGTGTAGATATTTCCATGCTCATACAAATGGCGGTGTAGATATTTCCATGTTCGTAGAGATGGCGGTGTAGATATTTCCATGCTCTTACAAATGGCGGTGTAGATATTTCCATGTTCATAGAGATGGCGGTGTAGATATTTCCATGTTTATACAGATAGCACTGTAGTTATTTCCATGGTTTTAGAGATAGCAATGTAGATATTTCCATTGATATGCAGATAGCTGGGTAGATATTTGCATGTTCATACAGATAGCTGTGTAGATATTTCCATGTTCATACAGATAGCGGTGTAGATATTTCCATGTTCATACAGATAGCGGTGTAGTTATTTCCGTGTTCATAGAGATAGCGGTGTAGATATTTCCCTGTTCATACAGATAGCGGTGTAGATATTTCCATGTTCATACAGTTAGCGGTGTAGATATTTCCATGTTCATACAGATGGCGGTGTAGATATTTACATATTCATACAAATGGCGGTGTAGATATTTCCATGTTAGTACGGATGGCAGTGTAGATATTTCCATGTTCATACAGATGGCGGTGTAGATATTTCCATGTTTATAGAGATAGCAGTGTAGTTAATTCCATGTTTATAGAGATAGCATTGTAGATATTTCCATTGATATACAGATAGCTGTCTAGATATTTTCATGTTCATTCAGATAGCGGTTTAGATATTTCCATGTTCATACAGATAGCGGTGTAGATATTTCCAAGTTTACACAGATAGCGGTGTTGACATTTCCACGTTTACACAGATAGCGGTGTGGATATTTCCATGTTTATGCAGATAGCGGTGTAGGTATTTCCATGCTTATACAGATAGCGGTGCGGATATTTCAATGTTTATACAGATAGTTGGGCAGATATTTCCATGTTTATGCAGATGGCGGTGTAGATATTTCCATCTTAATACAGATGGTGTTGTAGATAAGTCCATGTTCGTACAGATTGCGGTGTAGATATTTCCATGTTCATACAGATGGCGGTGTAGATATTTCGAAGTTTATAGAGATAGCACTGTAGTTATATCCATATTTATAGAGAAATCTGTGTAGATATTTCCATGTATAGGCAGATAGCTGTGTAGACATTTCCATGTTCATGCAGATAGCAGTGTAGATATTTCCATGTTCATCCAGATGGCGCTGTAGATAATTCCATGTTTATAGAGATGGCGGTGTAGATATTTTCATGTTTACACAGATGGCGGTGTAGATATTTCCATGTTTACACAGAAAGCGGTGTAGACATTTCCATGTTTACACATATAGCGGTGTGGATATTTCCATGTTTATGCAGATAGCGGTGTAGATATTTCCATGTTTATACCGATAGCGGTGCGGATATTTCCATGTTTATACAGATAGTTGGGCAGATATTTCCATGTTTATACAGATAGCGGTGTAGATATTTCCATCTTAATACAGATGGCGGTGCAGATATCTCCATGTTCATACAGATGGCGGTGTAGATATTTCCATGTTCATACAGATGGCAGTGTAGATATTTCGAAGTTTATAGAGATAGCGCTGTAGCTATTTCCATATTTATAGAGAAATCTGTGTAGATATTTCCATGAATATGCAGATAGCTGTGCAGATATTTCCATGTTCATGCAGATAGCGGTGTAGATATTTCCATGTTCATTCAGATAGCAGTGTAGATATTTCCATGTTCATACAGATGGCGGTGTAGATATTTCCATGTTCATACAGATGGCGGTGTAGATATTTCCATGTTCTTACAGATGGGAGTGTAGATATTTCGAAGTTTATAGAGATAGCGCTGTAGATATTTCCATATTTATAGAGAAATCTGTGTAGATATTTCCATGTATCTGCAGATAGCTGTGTAGATATTTCCATGTTCATGCAGATAGCTGTGTGGATATTTCCATGTTCATACAGATAGCTGTGTAGATATTTCCATGTTCTTACAGATGGCGGTGTAGATATTTCCATGTTCATACAGATGGCGGTGTAGATATTTCCATGTTCATACACATGGCGGTGTAGATATTTCCATGTTCATAGAGATGGCGGTGTAGATATTTCCATGTTCATACAAATGGCGGTGTAGATATTTCCATGTTCATAGAGAAGGCGGTGTAGATATTTCCATGTTTATACAGATAGCAGTGTAGTTATTTCCGTGTTTATAGAGATAGCAGTGTAGATATTTCCATTGATATACAGATAGCTGTGTAGATAATTGCATGTTCATACAGATAGCGGTGTAGATATTTAAATGTTCATACTGATAGCGGTGTAGATATTTCCATGTTCATACAGATAGCGGTGTAGTTATTTCCATGTTCATGCAGATAGCGGTGTAGTTATTTCCATGTTCATACAGTTAGCGGTGTAGATACTTCCAGGTTCATACAGATGGCGGTGTAGATATTTCCGTGTTCGTACAGATGGCGGTGTAGTTATTTCCATGTTCATAGAGATGGAGGCGTAGATATTTCCATGTTTATGCAGATAGCGGTATAGATATTTCCATGTTTATACAGATGGTGGTGTAGATATTTCCATGTTTATAGAGATGGCAGAGTAGATATTTCCATGCTTATAGAGATAGTGGTGTAGTTATTTCCAAGTTTATAGAGACGGCGTTGTAGATATTTCCATGTTTATACAGATAGCGGTGAAGATATTTCCATGTTTATACAGATAGCGGTGTAGATATTTCCATGTTTATACAGATAGCGGTGTAGATATTTCCATGTTTATACAGATAGCGGTGTAGATATTTCCATGTCTATAGCGATAGTGGTTTAGGTAATTCCAATTTTATACAGATAGCAGTGTAGATATGTCACAGTTTATACATATAGCGGTGTAAATATTTCCACGTTTATAGAGATGGCGGTGTAGATATTTCCATGTTCATACAGATGGCGGTGTAGATATTTCCATGTTTATAGAGATGGCTGTGTATATATTTTCATGTTTACACAGATCGCGGTGTAGATATTTCCATGTTTGCACAGATAGCGGTGTAGACATTTCCATGTTTACACAGATAGCGGTGTGGATATTTCCATGTTTACACAGATAGCGGTGTAGATTTTTCCATGTTTATACAGATAGCGGTGCGGATATTTCCATGTTTATACAGATAGTTGGGCAGATATTTCCATGTTTATACAGATAGCAGTGCAGATATTTCCATCTTAATACACATGGCGGTGTAGATATTTCCATCTTAATACAGATGGCGGTGTAGATATTTCGAAGTTTTTAGAGATAGCACTGTTGTTATTTCCATATTTATAGAGAAATCTGTGTAGATATTTCCATGTAGATGCAGTTAGCTGTGTAGATATTTCCATGTACATGCAGATAGCGGTGTAGATATTTCCATGTTCATCCAGATGCCGGTGTAGATATATCCATGTTCATACAGATGGCGGTGAAGATATTTCCATGTTCATACAGATGGCGGTGTAGATATTTCCATGTTCATACAAATGGCGGTGTAGATATTTCCATGTTCATAGAGATGGCGGTGTAGATATTTCCATGCTCTTACAAATGGCGGTGTAGATATTTCCATGTCCATAGAGATGGCGGTGTAGATATTTCCATGTTTATACAGATAGCACTGTAGTTATTTCCATGGTTATAGAGATAGCAATGTAGATATTTCTATTGATATACAGATAGCTGGGTAGATATTTGCATGTTCATACAGATAGCTGTGTAGATATTTCCATGTTCATACAGATAGCGGTGTAGATATTTCCATGTTCATACAGATAGCGGTGTAGATATTTCCATGTTCATACAGATAGCGGGGTAGATACTTCCATGTTCATACAGATAGCGGTGTAAATATTTCCATGTTCATACAGATGGCGGTGTAGATATTTACATGTTCATACAGATGTCGGTGTAGATATTTCCATGTTAGTACGGATGGCAGTGTAGATATTTCCATATTCATAAAGGTGGCGGCGTAGATATTTCCATGTTTATAGAGATAGCATTGTAGATATTTTCATTGATATACAGATAGCGGTGTAGATATTTCCATGTTCATACAGATAGCGGTGTAGATATTTCCATGTTTACACAGATAGCGGTGTAGACATTTCCATGTTTACACAGATAGCGGTGTGGATATTTCCATGTTTATACAGATAGCGGTGTAGATATTTCCATGTTTATAGGATAGTGGTGTAGATAATTCCAATTTTATACAGATAGCAGTGTAGATATTTCCCAGTTCATACAGATAGCGGTGTAGATATTTCCACGTTTATAGAGATGGCGGTGTAGATATTTCCATTTTCATACAGATGGCGGTGTAGATATTTCCATGTTTATAGAGATGGCGGTGTAGATATTTTCATGTTTACACAGATGGCGATGTAGATATTTCCATGTTTACACAGATAGCGGTGTGGACATTTCCATGTTTACACAGATAGCGGTGTTTATATTTCCATGTTTATGCAGATAGCGGTGTAGATATTTCCATGTTTATACAGATAGCGGTGCGGATATTTCCATGTTTATACAGATAGTTGGGCAGAAATTTCCATGTTTATACAGATAGCGGTGTAGATATTTCCATCTTAATACAGATGGTGGTGTAGATATGTCCATGTTCATACAGATGGTGGTGTAGGTATTTGGAAGTTTATAGAGATAGCGCTGTAGTTATTTCCATATTTATAGAGAAATCTGTGTAGATATTTCCATGTATATGCAGATAGCTGTGTAGATATTTCCATGTTCATGCAGATAGCCGTGTAGATATTTCCATGTTCATCCAGATGCCGGTGTAGATATATCCATGTTCATACAGATGGCGGTGAAGATATTTCCATGTTCATACAGATGGCGGTGAAGTTATTTCCATGTTCATACAAATGGCGGTGTAGATATTTCCATGTTCATAGAGATGGCGGTGTAGATATTTCCATGCTCTTACAAATGGCGGTGTAGATATTTCCATGTTCATAGAGATGGCGGTGTAGATATTTCCATGTTTATACAGATAGCACTGTAGTTATTTCCATGGTTTTAGAGATAGCAATGTAGATATTTCCATTGATATGCAGATAGCTGGGTAGATATTTGCATGTTCATACAGATAGCTGTGTAGATATTTCCATGTTCATACAGATAGCGGTGTAGATATTTCCATGTTCATACAGATAGCGGTGTAGATATTTCCGTGTTCATAGAGATAGCGGTGTAGATATTTCCCTGTTCATACAGATAGCGGTGTAGATATTTCCATGTTCATACAGTTAGCGGTGTAGATATTTCCATGTTCATACAGATGGCGGTGTAGATATTTACATGTTCATAGAGATGGCGGTGTAGATATTTCCATGTTAGTACGGATGGCAGTGTAGATATTTCCATGTTCATACTGGTGGCGGCGTAGATATTTCCATGTTTATAGAGATAGCAGTGTAGTTATTTCCATGTTTATAGAGATAGCATTGTAGATATTTCCATTGATATACAGATAGCTGTCTAGATATTTTCATGTTCATACAGATATCGGTTTAGATATTTCCATTTTCATACAGATAGCGGTGTAGATATTTCCATGTTTACACAGATAGCGGTGTTGACATTTCCATGTTTACACAGATAGCGGTGTTGACATTTCCATGTTTACACAGATAGCGGTGTGGATATTACCATGTTTATGCAGATAGCGGTGTAGATATTTCCATGCATATACAGATAGCGGTGCGGATATTTCAATGTTTATACAGATAGTTGGGCAGATATTTCCATGTTTATGCAGATAGCGGTGTTGATATTTCCATCTTAATACAGATGGTGGTGTAGATAAGTCCATGTTCGTACAGATTGCGGTGTAGATATTTCCATGTTCATACAGATGGCGGTGTAGATATTTCGAAGTTTATAGAGATAGCACTGTAGTTATATCCATATTTATAGAGAAATCTGTGTAGATATTTCCATGTATAGGCAGATAGCTGTGTAGACATTTCCATGTTCATGCAGATAGCAGTGTAGATATTTCCATGTTCATCCAGATGGCGCTGTAGATAATTCCATGTTTATAGAGATGGCGGAGTAGATATTTTCATGTTTACACAGATGGCGGTGTAGATATTTCCATGTTTACACAGAAAGCGTTGTAGACATTTCCATGTTTACACATATAGCGGTGTGGATATTTCCATGTTTATGCAGATAGCGGTGTAGATATTTCCATGTTTAAACTGATAGCGGTGCGGATATTTCCATGTTTTTACAGATATTTGGGCAGATATTTCCATGTTTATACAGATGGCGGTGTAGATATTTCCATCTTAATACAGATGGCGGTGTAGATATCTCCATGTTTGTACAGATGGCGGTGTAGATATTTCCATGTTCATACAGATGGCAGTGTAGATATTTCGAAGTTTATAGAGATAGCGCTGTGGTTATTTCCATATTTATAGAGAAATCTGTGTAGATATATCCATGAATATGCAGATAGCTGTGTAGATATTTCCATGTTCATGCAGATAGCGGTGTAGATATTTCCATGTTCATTCAGATAGCTGTGTAGATATTTCCATGTTCATTCAGATGGCGGTGTAGATATTTCCATGTTCATACAGATGGCGGTGTAGATATTTCCATGTTCTTACAGATGGGAGTGTAGATATTTCGAAGTTTATAGAGATAGCGCTGTATTTATTTCCACATTTATAGAGAAATCTGTGTAGATATTTCCATGTATATGTAGATAGCTGTGAAGATATTTCCATGTTCATGCAGATAGCAGTGTAGATATTTCCATGTTCATACAGATAGCTGTGTAGATATTTCCATGTTCATACAGATGGCGGTGTAGATATTTCCATGTTCATATAGATGGCGGTGTAGATATTTCCATGTTCATAGAGATGGCGGTGTAGATATTTCCATGTTCATAGAGATGGCGGTGTAGATATTTCCATGTTCATACAGATAGCAGTGTAGTTATTTCCGTGTTTATAGAGATAGCGGTGTAGATGTTTCCATTGATATACAGATAGCTGTGTAGATATTTGCATGTTCTTACAGATAGCAGTGTAGATATTTAAATGTTCATACAGATAGTGTTGTAGATATTTCCATGTTCATACAGATAGCGGTGTGGATATTTCCATGTTCATGCAGATAGCGGTGTAGTTATTTCCATGTTCATATAGTTAGCGGTGTAGATATTTCCAAGTTCATACAGATGGCGCTGTAGATATTTCCATGTTTATACAGCTAGCGGTGTAGATATTTCCATGTTTATACAGATAGCGGTGTAGATATTTCCATGTTTATAGAGATAGTGGTTTAGATAATTCCAATTTTATACGGATAGCAGTGTAGATATGTCCAAGTTTATACAGATAGCGGTGTAGATATTTCCACGTTTATAGAGATGGCGGTGTAGATATTTCCATGTTCATACAGATGGCGGTGTAGATATTTCCATGTTTATAGAGATGGCTGTGTAGATATTTTCATGTTTACACAGATCGCGGTGTAGATATTTCCATGTTTACACAGATAGTGGTGTAGACATTTCCATGTTTACACAGATAGCTTTGTGGATATTTCCATGTTTATGCAGATAGCGGTGTAGATATTTCCATGTTTATAGAGATATCAGTGTAGTTAATTCTATGTTTATAGAGATAGCATTGTAGATATTTCCTTTGATATACAGATATCTGTCTAGATATTTTCATGTTCATTCAGATAGCGGTATAGATATTTCCATGTTCATAGAGATGGCGGTGTAGATATTTCCATGTTTATACAGATAGCACTGTAGTTATTTCCATGGTTATAGAGATAGCAATGTAGATATTTCCATTGATATACAGATAGCTGGGTAGATATTTGCATGTTCATACAGATAGCTGTGTAGATATTTCCATGTTCATAAAGATAGCGGTGTAGATATTTCCATGTTCATACAGATAGCGGTGTAGATATTTCCATGTTCATACAGATAGCGGTGTAGATATTTCCATGTTCATACAGATAGCGGTGTAGATACTTCCATGTTCATACAGTTAGCGGTGTAGATATTTCCATGTTCATACAGATGGCGGTGTAGATATTTACATGTTCATACAGATGGCGGTGTAGATATTTCCATGTTAGTACGGATGGCAGTGTAGATATTTCCATGTTCATAAAGGTGGCGGCGTAGATATTTCCATGTTTATACAGATAGCAGTGTAGTTATTTCCATGTTTATAGAGATAGCATTTTAGATATTTCCATTGATATACAGATAGCTATGTAGATATTTTCATGTTCAGACAGATAGCGGTGTAGATATTTCCATGTTCATACAGATAGCGGTGTAGATATTTCCATGTTTATACAGATAGCATTGTTGTTATTTCCATGTTTATAGAGATAGCATTGTAGATATTTCCATTGATATACAGATAGCTGTGTAGATATTTTCATGTTCATACAGATAGCGGTGTAGATATATCCTTGTTCATACAGATAGCGGTGTAGATATTTCCATGTTTACACAGATAGCGGTGTAGACATTTCCATGTTTACACAGATAGCGGTGTGGATATTTCCATGTTTATACAGATAGCGGTGTAGATATTTCCATGCTTATAGGGATAGTGGTGTAGATAATTCCAATTTTATACAGATAGCAGTGTAGATATTTCCAAGTTCATACAGATAGCGGTGTAGATATTTCCACGTTTATAGACATGGCGGTGTAGATATTTCCATGTTCATACAGATGGCGGTGTAGATATTTCCATGTTTATAGAGATGGCGGTGTAGATATTTTCATGTTTACACAGATGGCGGTGTAGATATTTCCATGTTTACACAGATAGCGGTGTAGACATTTCCATGTTTACACAGATAGCGTTGTGGATATTTCCATGTTTATGCAGATAGCGGTGTAGATATTTCCATGTTTATACAGATAGCGGTGCGGATATTTCCATGTTTATACAGATAGTTGGGCAGAAATTTCCATGTTTATACAGATAGCGGTGTAGATATTTCCATCTTAATACAGATGGTGGTGTAGATATGTCCATGTTCATACAGATGGCGGTGTAGATATTTGGAAGTTTATAGAGATAGCGCTGTAGTTATTTCCATATTTATAGAGAAATCTGTGTAGATATTTCCATGTATAAGCAGATAGCTGTGTAGATATTTCCATGTTCATGCAGATAGCCGTGTAGATATTTCCATGTTCATCCAGATGCTGGTGTAGATATATCCATGTTCATACAGATGGCGGTGAAGATATTTCCATGTTCATACAGATGGCGGTGTACATATTTCCATGTTCATACAAATGGCGGTGTAGATATTTCCATGTTCATAGAGATGGCGGTGTAGATATTTCCATGCTATTACAAATGGCGGTGTAGATATTTCCATGTTCATAGAGATGGCGGTGTAGATATTTCCATGTTTATACAGATAGCACTGTAGTTATTTCCATGGTTATAGAGATAGCAATGTAGATATTTCCATTGATATACAGATAGCTGGGTAGATATTTGCATGTTCATACAGATAGCTGTGTAGATATTTCCATGTTCATACAGATAGCGGTGTAGATATTTCCATGTTCATAGAGATAGCGGTGTAGATATTTCCATGTTCATACAGATAGCGGTGTAGATATTTCCATGTTCATACAGATAGCGGTGTAGATATTTCCATGTTCATACAGTTAGCGGTGTAGATATTTCCATGTTCATACAGATGGCAGTGTAGATATTTACATGTTCATACAGATGGCGGTGTAGATATTTCCATGTTAGTACGGATGGCAGTGTAGATATTTCCATGTTCATACAGGTGGCGGTGTAGATATTTCCATGTTTATAGAGATAGCAGTGTAGTTATTTCCATGTTTATAGAGATAGCATTGTAGATATTTCCATTGATATACAGATAGCTGTCTAGATATTTTCATGTTCATACAGATAGCGGTTTAGATATTTCCATGTTCATACAGATAGCGGTGTAGATATTTCCATGTTTACACAGATAGCGGTGTTGACATTTCCATGTTTACACAGATAGCGGTGTGGATATTTCCATGTTTATGCAGATAGCGGTGTAGATATTTCCATGCTTATACAGATAGCGGTGCGGATATTTCAATGTTTATACAGATAGTTGGGCAGATATTTCCATGTTTATGCAGATGGCGGTGTAGATATTTCCATCTTAATACAGATGGTGTTGTAGATAAGTCCATGTTCGTACAGATTGCGGTGTAGATATTTCCATGTTCATACAGATGGCAGTGTAGATATTTCGAAGTTTATAGAGATAGCACTGTAGTTATATCCATATTTATAGAGAAATCTGTGTAGATATTTCCATGTATAGGCAGATAGCTGTGTAGACATTTCCATGTTCATGCAGATAGCAGTGTAGATATTTCCATGTTCATCCAGATGGCGCTGTAGATAATTCCATGTTTATAGAGATGGCGGTGTAGATATTTTCATGTTTACACAGATGGCGGTGTAGATATTTCCATGTTTACACAGAAATCGGTGTAGACATTTCCATGTTTACACATATACCGGTGTGGATATTTCCATGTTTATGCAGATAGCGATGTAGATATTTCCATGTTTATACCAATAGCGGTGCGGATATTTCCATGTTTATACAGATAGTTGGGCAGATATTTCCATGTTTATACAGATAGCAGTGTAGATATTTCCATCTTAATACAGATGGCGGTGTAGATATTTCCATCTTAATACAGATGGCGGTGTAGATATGTCCATGTTCATTCAGATGGCGGTGTAGATATTTCGAAGTTTTTAGAGATAGCACTGTTGTTATTTCCATATTTATAGAGAAATCTGTGTAGATATTTCCATGTATATGCAGATAGCTGTGTAGATATTTCCATGTTCATGCAGATAGCAGTGTAGATATTTCCATGTTCATCCAGATGCCGGTGTAGATATATCCATGTTCATACAGATGGCGGTGAAGATATTTCCATGTTCATACAGATGGCGGTGAAGATATTTCCATGTTCATACAAATGGCGGTGTAGATATTTCCATGTTCATAGAGATGGCGGTGTAGATATTTCCATGCTCTTACAAACGGCGGTGTAGATATTTCCATGTTCATAGAGATGGCGGTGTAGATATTTCCATGTTTATACAGATAGCACTGTAGTTATTTCCATGGTTATAGAGATAGCAATGTAGATATTTCCATTGATATACAGATAGCTGGGTAGATATTTGCATGTTCATACTGATAGCTGTGTAGATATTTCCATGTTCATACAGATAGCGGTGTAGATATTTCCATGTTCATACAGATAGCGGTGTAGATATTTCCGTGTTCATACAGATAGCGGTGTAGATATTTCCATGTTCATACAGATAGCGGTGTAGATATTTCCATGTTCATACAGTTAGCGGTGTAGATATTTCCATGTTCATACAGATGGCGGTGTAGATATTTACATGTTCATAGAGATGGCGGTGTAGATATTTCCATGTTAGTACGGATGGCAGTGTAGATATTTCCATGTTCATACAGGTGGCGGTGTAGATATTTCCATGTTTATAGAGATAGCAGTGTAGTTAATTCTATGTTTATAGAGATAGCATTGTAGATATTTCCATTGATATACAGATATCTGTCTAGATATTTTCATGTTCATTCAGATAGCGGTTTAGATATTTCCATGTTCATACAGATAGCGGTGTAGATATTTCCATGTTTACACAGATAGCGGTGTTGACATTTCCATGTTTACACAGATAGCGGTGTGGATATTTCCATGTTTATGCAGATAGCGGTGTAGATATTTCCATGCTTATACAGATAGCGGTGCGGATATTTCAATGTTTTTACAGATAGTTGGGCAGATATTTCCATGTTTATGCAGATGGCGGTGTAGATATTTCCATCTTAATACAGATGGTGTTGTAGATAAGTCCATGTTCGTACAGATTGCAGTGTAGATATTTCCATGTTCATACAGATGGCAGTGTAGATATTTCGAAGTTTATAGAGATAGCACTGTAGTTATATCCATATTTATAGAGAAATCTGTGTAGATATTTCCATGTATAGGCAGATAGCTGTGTAGACATTTCCATGTTCATGCAGATAGCAGTGTAGATATTTCCATGTTCATCCAGATGGCGCTGTAGATAATTCCATGTTTATAGAGATGGCGGTGTAGATATTTTCATGTTTACACAGATGGCGGTGTAGATATTTCCATGTTTACACAGAAATCGGTGTAGACATTTCCATGTTTACACATATAGCGGTGTGGATATTTCCATGTTTATGCAGATAGCGATGTAGATATTTCCATGTTTATACCGATAGCGGTGCGGATATTTCCATGTTTATACAGATAGTTGGGCAGATATTTCCATGTTTATACAGATAGCGGTGTAGATATTTCCATCTTAATACAGATGGCGGTGCAGATATCTCCATGTTCGTACAGATGGCGGTGTAGATATTTCCATGTTCATACAGATGGCAGTGTAGATATTTCGAAGTTTATAGAGATAGCGCTGTAGTTATTTCCATATTTATAGAGAAATCTGTGTAGATATTTCCATGAATATGCAGATAGCTGTGCAGATATTTCCATGTTCATGCAGATAGCGGTGTAGATATTTCCATGTTCATTCAGATAGCTGTGTAGATATTTCTATGTTCATACAGATGGCGGTGTAGATATTTCCATGTTCATACAGATGGCGGTGTAGATATTTCCATGTTCTTACAGATGGGAGTGTAGATATTTCGAACTTTATAGAGATAGCGCTGTAGTTATTTCCATATTTATAGAGAAATCTGTGTAGATATTTCCATGAATATGCAGATAGCTGTGCAGATATTTCAATGTTCATGCAGATAGCGGTGTAGATATTTCCATGTTCATTCAGATAGCTGTGTAGATATTTCCATGTTCATACAGATGGCGGTGTAGATATTTCCATGTTCATACAGATGGCGGTGTAGATATTTCCATGTTCTTACAGATGGGAGTGTAGATATTTCGAAGTTTATAGAGATAGCGCTGTAGTTATTTCCACATTTATAGAGAAATCTGTGTAGATATTTCCATGTATATGTAGATAGCTGTGAAGATATTTCCATGTTCATGCCGATAGCATTGTAGATATTTCCATGTTCATACAGATAGCTGTGTAGATATTTCCATGTTCATACAGATGGCGGTGTAGATATTTCCATGTTCATATAGATGGCGGTGTAGATATTTCCATGTTCATAGAGATGGCGGTGTAGATATTTCCATGTTCATAGAGATGGCGGTGTAGATATTTCCATGTTCATACAGATAGCAGTGTAGTTATTTCCGTGTTTATAGAGATAGCAGTGTAGATGTTTCCATTGATATACAGATAGCTGTGTAGATATTTGCATGTTCTTACAGATAGCGGTGTAGATATTTAAATGTTCATACAGATAGTGTTGTAGATATTTCCATGTTCATACAGATAGCGGTGTAGATATTTCCATGTTCATGCAGATAGCGGTGTAGTTATTTCTATGTTCATACAGTTAGCGGTGTAGATATTTCCAAGTTCATACAGATGGCGCTGTAGATATTTCCATGTTTATACAGTTAGCGGTGTAGATATTTCCATGTTTATACAGATAGCGGTGTAGATATTTCCATGTTTATAGAGATAGTGGTTTATATACTTCCAATTTTATACAGATAGCAGTGTAGATATGTCCAAGTTTATACAGATAGCGGTGTAGATATTTCCACGTTTATACAGATGGCGGTGTAGATATTTCCATGTTCATACAGATGGCGGTGTAGATATTTCCATGTTTATAGAGATGGCTGTGTAGATATTTTCATGTTTACACAGATGGCGGTGTAGACATTTCCATGTTTACACAGATAGCGGTGTGGATATTTCCATGTTTATGCAGATAGCGGTGTAGATTTTTCCATGTTTATACAGATAGCGGTGCGGATATTTCCATGTTTATACAGATAGTTGGGCAGATATTTCCATGTTTATACAGATAGCAGTGTAGATATTTCCATCTTAATACAGATGGCGGTGTAGATATTTCCATCTTAATACAGATGGCGGTGTAGATATGTCCATGTTCATTCAGATGGCGGTGTAGATATTTCGAAGTTTTTAGAGATAGCACTGTTGTTATTTCCATATTTATAGAGAAATCTGTGTAGATATTTCCATGTATATGCAGATAGCTGTGTAGATATTTCCATGTTCATGCAGATAGCCGTGTAGATATTTCCATGTTCATCCAGATGCTGGTGTAGATATATCCATGTTCATACAGATGGCGGTGAAGATATTTCCATGTTCATACAGATGGCGGTGTACATATTTCCATGTTCATACAAATGGCGGTGTAGATATTTCCATGTTCATAGAGATGGCAGTGTAGATATTTCCATGCTATTACAAATGGCGGTGTAGATATTTCCATGTTCATAGAGATGGCGGTGTAGATATTTCCATGTTTATACAGATAGCACTGTAGTTATTTCCATGGTTATAGAGATAGCAATGTAGATATTTCCATTGATATACAGATAGCTGGGTAGATATTTGCATGTTCATACAGATAGCTGTGTAGATATTTCCATGTTCATACAGATAGCGGTGTAGATATTTCCATGTTCATAGAGATAGCGGTGTAGATATTTCCATGTTCATACAGATAGCGGTGTAGATATTTCCATGTTCATACAGATAGCGGTGTAGATATTTCCATGTTCATACAGTTAGCGGTGTAGATATTTCCATGTTCATACAGATGGCAGTGTAGATATTTACATGTTCATACAGATGGCGGTGTAGATATTTCCATGTTAGTACGGATGGCAGTGTAGATATTTCCATGTTCATACAGGTGGCGGTGTAGATATTTCCATGTTTATAGAGATAGCAGTGTAGTTATTTCCATGTTTATAGAGATAGCATTGTAGATATTTCCATTGATATACAGATAGCTGTCTAGATATTTTCATGTTCATACAGATAGCGGTTTAGATATTTCCATGTTCATACAGATAGCGGTGTAGATATTTCCATGTTTACACAGATAGCGGTGTTGACATTTCCATGTTTACACAGATAGCGGTGTGGATATTTCCATGTTTATGCAGATAGCGGTGTAGATATTTCCATGCTTATACAGATAGCGGTGCGGATATTTCAATGTTTATACAGATAGTTGGGCAGATATTTCCATGTTTATGCAGATGGCGGTGTAGATATTTCCATCTTAATACAGATGGTGTTGTAGATAAGTCCATGTTCGTACAGATTGCGGTGTAGATATTTCCATGTTCATACAGATGGCAGTGTAGATATTTCGAAGTTTATAGAGATAGCACTGTAGTTATATCCATATTTATAGAGAAATCTGTGTAGATATTTCCATGTATAGGCAGATAGCTGTGTAGACATTTCCATGTTCATGCAGATAGCAGTGTAGATATTTCCATGTTCATCCAGATGGCGCTGTAGATAATTCCATGTTTATAGAGATGGCGGTGTAGATATTTTCATCTTTACACAGATGGCGGTGTAGATATTTCCATGTTTACACAGAAATCGGTGTAGACATTTCCATGTTTACACATATACCGGTGTGGATATTTCCATGTTTATGCAGATAGCGATGTAGATATTTCCATGTTTATACCAATAGCGGTGCGGATATTTCCATGTTTATACAGATAGTTGGGCAGATATTTCCATGTTTATACAGATAGCAGTGTAGATATTTCCATCTTAATACAGATGGCGGTGTAGATATTTCCATCTTAATACAGATGGCGGTGTAGATATGTCCATGTTCATTCAGATGGCGGTGTAGATATTTCGAAGTTTTTAGAGATAGCACTGTTGTTATTTCCATATTTATAGAGAAATCTGTGTAGATATTTCCATGTATATGCAGATAGCTGTGTAGATATTTCCATGTTCATGCAGATAGCAGTGTAGATATTTCCATGTTCATCCAGATGCCGGTGTAGATATATCCATGTTCATACAGATGGCGGTGAAGATATTTCCATGTTCATACAGATGGCGGTGAAGATATTTCCATGTTCATACAAATGGCGGTGTAGATATTTCCATGTTCATAGAGATGGCGGTGTACATATTTCCATGCTCATACAAATGGCGGTGTAGATATTTCCATGTTCATAGAGATGGCGGTGTAGATATTTCCATGCTCTTACAAACGGCGGTGTAGATATTTCCATGTTCATAGAGATGGCGGTGTAGATATTTCCATGTTTATACAGATAGCACTGTAGTTATTTCCATGGTTATAGAGATAGCAATGTAGATATTTCCATTGATATACAGATAGCTGGGTAGATATTTGCATGTTCATACTGATAGCTGTGTAGATATTTCCATGTTCATACAGATAGCGGTGTAGATATTTCCATGTTCATACAGATAGCGGTGTAGATATTTCCGTGTTCATACAGATAGCGGTGTAGATATTTCCATGTTCATACAGATAGCGGTGTAGATATTTCCATGTTCATACAGTTAGCGGTGTAGATATTTCCATGTTCATACAGATGGCGGTGTAGATATTTACATGTTCATAGAGATGGCGGTGTAGATATTTCCATGTTAGTACGGATGGCAGTGTAGATATTTCCATGTTCATACAGGTGGCGGTGTAGATATTTCCATGTTTATAGAGATAGCAGTGTAGTTAATTCTATGTTTATAGAGATAGCATTGTAGATATTTCCATTGATATACAGATATCTGTCTAGATATTTTCATGTTCATTCAGATAGCGGTTTAGATATTTCCATGTTCATACAGATAGCGGTGTAGATATTTCCATGTTTACACAGATAGCGGTGTTGACATTTCCATGTTTACACAGATAGCGGTGTGGATATTTCCATGTTTATGCAGATAGCGGTGTAGATATTTCCATGCTTATACAGATAGCGGTGCGGATATTTCAATGTTTATACAGATAGTTGGGCAGATATTTCCATGTTTATGCAGATGGCGGTGTAGATATTTCCATCTTAATACAGATGGTGTTGTAGATAAGTCCATGTTCGTACAGATTGCGGTGTAGATATTTCCATGTTCATACAGATGGCAGTGTAGATATTTCGAAGTTTATAGAGATAGCACTGTAGTTATATCCATATTTATAGAGAAATCTGTGTAGATATTTCCATGTATAGGCAGATAGCTGTGTAGACATTTCCATGTTCATGCAGATAGCAGTGTAGATATTTCCATGTTCATCCAGATGGCGCTGTAGATAATTCCATGTTTATAGAGATGGCGGTGTAGATATTTTCATGTTTACACAGATGGCGGTGTAGATATTTCCATGTTTACACAGAAATCGGTGTAGACATTTCCATGTTTACACATATAGCGGTGTGGATATTTCCATGTTTATGCAGATAGCGATGTAGATATTTCCATGTTTATACCGATAGCGGTGCGGATATTTCCATGTTTATACAGATAGTTGGGCAGATATTTCCATGTTTATACAGATAGCGGTGTAGATATTTCCATCTTAATACAGATGGCGGTGCAGATATCTCCATGTTCGTACAGATGGCGGTGTAGATATTTCCATGTTCATACAGATGGCAGTGTAGATATTTCGAAGTTTATAGAGATAGCGCTGTAGTTATTTCCATATTTATAGAGAAATCTGTGTAGATATTTCCAGGAATATGCAGATAGCTGTGCAGATATTTCCATGTTCATGCAGATAGCGGTGTAGATATTTCCATGTTCATTCAGATAGCTGTGTAGATATTTCTATGTTCATACAGATGGCGGTGTAGATATTTCCATGTTCATACAGATGGCGGTGTAGATATTTCCATGTTCTTACAGATGGGAGTGTAGATATTTCGAACTTTATAGAGATAGCGCTGTAGTTATTTCCATATTTATAGAGAAATCTGTGTAGATATTTCCATGAATATGCAGATAGCTGTGCAGATATTTCAATGTTCATGCAGATAGCGGTGTAGATATTTCCATGTTCATTCAGATAGCTGTGTAGATATTTCCATGTTCATACAGATGGCGGTGTAGATATTTCCATGTTCATACAGATGGCGGTGTAGATATTTCCATGTTCTTACAGATGGGAGTGTAGATATTTCGAAGTTTATAGAGATAGCGCTGTAGTTATTTCCACATTTATAGAGAAATCTGTGTAGATATTTCCATGTATATGTAGATAGCTGTGAAGATATTTCCATGTTCATGCCGATAGCATTGTAGATATTTCCATGTTCATACAGATAGCTGTGTAGATATTTCCATGTTCATACAGATGGCGGTGTAGATATTTCCATGTTCATATAGATGGCGGTGTAGATATTTCCATGTTCATAGAGATGGCGGTGTAGATATTTCCATGTTCATAGAGATGGCGGTGTAGATATTTCCATGTTCATACAGATAGCAGTGTAGTTATTTCCGTGTTTATAGAGATAGCAGTGTAGATGTTTCCATTGATATACAGATAGCTGTGTAGATATTTGCATGTTCTTACAGATAGCGGTGTAGATATTTAAATGTTCATACAGATAGTGTTGTAGATATTTCCATGTTCATACAGATAGCGGTGTAGATATTTCCATGTTCATGCAGATAGCGGTGTAGTTATTTCTATGTTCATACAGTTAGCGGTGTAGATATTTCCAAGTTCATACAGAAGGCGCTGTAGATATTTCCATGTTTATACAGTTAGCGGTGTAGATATTTCCATGTTTATACAGATAGCGGTGTAGATATTTCCATGTTTATAGAGATAGTGGTTTAGATAATTCCAATTTTATACAGATAGCAGTGTAGATATGTCGAAGTTTATACAGATAGCGGTGTAGATATTTCCACGTTTATACAGATGGCGGTGTAGATATTTCCATGTTCATACAGATGGCGGTGTAGATATTTCCATGTTTATAGAGATGGCTGTGTAGATATTTTCATGTTTACACAGATGGCGGTGTAGACATTTCCATGTTTACACAGATAGCGGTGTGGATATTTCCATGTTTATGCAGATAGCGGTGTAGATTTTTCCATGTTTATACAGATAGCGGTGCGGATATTTCCATGTTTATACAGATAGTTGGGCAGATATTTCCATGTTTATACAGATAGCAGTGTAGATATTTCCATCTTAATACAGATGGCGGTGTAGATATTTCCATCTTAATACAGATGGCGGTGTAGATATGTCCATGTTCATTCAGATGGCGGTGTAGATATTTCGAAGTTTTTAGAGATAGCACTGTTGTTATTTCCATATTTATAGAGAAATCTGTGTAGATATTTCCATGTATATGCAGATAGCTGTGTAGATATTTCCATGTTCATGCAGATAGCAGTGTAGATATTTCCATGTTCATCCAGATGCTGGTGTAGATATATCGATGTTCATACAGATGGCGGTGAAGATATTTCCATGTTCATACACATGGCGGTGTAGATATTTCCATGTTCATACAAATGGCGGTGTAGATATTTCCATGTTCATAGAGATGGCGGTGTAGATATTTCCATGCTCTTACAAACGGCGGTGTAGATATTTCCATGTTCATAGAGATGGCGGTGTAGATATTTCCATGTTTATACAGATAGCACTGTAGTTATTTCCATGGTTATAGAGATAGCAATGTAGATATTTCCATTGATATACAGATAGCTGGGTAGATATTTGCATGTTCATACAGATAGCTGTGTAGATATTTCCATGTTCATAAAGATAGCGGTGTAGATATTTCCATGTTCATACAGATAGCGGTGTAGATATTTCCATGTTCATACAGATAGCGGTGTAGATATTTCCATGTTCATACAGATAGCGGTGTAGATACTTCCATGTTCATACAGTTAGCGGTGTAGATATTTCCATGTTCATACAGATGGCGGTGTAGATATTTACATGTTCATACAGATGGCGGTGTAGATATTTCCATGTTAGTACGGATGGCAGTGTAGATATTTCCATGTTCATAAAGGTGGCGGCGTAGATATTTCCATGTTTATACAGATAGCAGTGTAGTTATATCCATGTTTATAGAGATAGCATTTTAGATATTTCCATTGATATACAGATAGCTATGTAGATATTTTCATGTTCAGACAGATAGCGGTGTAGATATTTCCATGTTCATACAGATAGCGGTGTAGATATTTCCATGTTTATACAGATAGCATTGTTGTTATTTCCATGTTTATAGAGATAGCATTGTAGATATTTCCATTGATATACAGATAGCTGTGTAGATATTTTCATGTTCATACAGATAGCGGTGTAGATATTTCCTTGTTCATACAGATAGCGGTGTAGATATTTCCATGTTTACACAGATAGCGGTGTAGACATTTCCATGTTTACACAGATAGCGGTGTGGGTATTTCCATGTTTATACAGATAGCAGTGTAGATATTTCCAAGTTCATACAGATAGCGGTGTAGATATTTCCACGTTTATAGATATGGCGGTGTAGATATTTCCATGTTCATACAGATGGCGGTGTAGATATTTCCATGTTTATAGAGATGGCGGTGTAGATATTTTCATGTTTACACAGATGGCGGTGTAGATATTTCCATGTTTAAACAGATAGCGGTGTAGACATTTCCATGTTTACACAGATAGCGTTGTGGATATTTCCATGTTTATGCAGATAGCGGTGTAGATATTTCCATGTTTATACAGATAGCGGTGCGGATATTTCCATGTTTATACAGATAGTTGGGCAGAAATTTCCATGTTTATACAGATAGCGGTGTAGATATTTCCATCTTAATACAGATGGTGGTGTAGATATGTCCATGTTCATACAGATGGCGGTGTAGATATTTGGAAGTTTATAGAGATAGCGCTGTAGTTATTTCCATATTTATAGAGAAATCTGTGTAGATATTTCCATGTATATGCAGATAGCTGTGTAGATATTTCCATGTTCATGCAGATAGCCGTGTAGATATTTCCATGTTCATCCAGATGCTGGTGTAGATATATCCATGTTCATACAGATGGCGGTGAAGATATTTCCATGTTCATACAGATGGCGGTGTACATATTTCCATGTTCATACAAATGGCGGTGTAGATATTTCCATGTTCATAGAGATGGCGGTGTAGATATTTCCATGCTATTACAAATGGCGGTGTAGATATTTCCATGTTCATAGAGATGGCGGTGTAGATATTTCCATGTTTATACAGATAGCACTGTAGTTATTTCCATGGTTATAGAGATAGCAATGTAGATATTTCCATTGATATACAGATAGCTGGGTAGATATTTGCATGTTCATACAGATAGCTGTGTAGATATTTCCATGTTCATACAGATAGCGGTGTAGATATTTCCATGTTCATACAGATAGCGGTGTAGATATTTCCATGTTCATACAGATAGCGGTGTAGATATTTCCATGTTCATACAGTTAGCGGTGTAGATATTTCCATGTTCATACTGATGGCAGTGTAGATATTTACATGTTCATACAGATGGCGGTGTAGATATTTCCATGTTAGTATGGATGGCAGTGTAGATATTTCCATGTTCATACAGGTGGCGGTGTAGATATTTCCATGTTTATAGAGATAGCAGTGTAGTTATTTCCATGTTTATAGAGATAGCATTGTAGATATTTCCATTGATATACAGATAGCTGTCTAGATATTTTCATGTTCATACAGATAGCGGTTTAGATATTTCCATGTTCATACAGATAGCGGTGTAGATATTTCCATGTTTACACAGATAGCGGTGTTGACATTTCCATGTTTACACAGATAGCGGTGTGGATATTTCCATGTTTATGCAGATAGCGGTGTAGATATTTCCATGCTTATACAGATAGCGGTGCGGATATTTGCATGTTTATACAGATAGTTGGGCAGATATTTCCATTTTTATGCAGATGGCGTTGTAGATATTTCCATCTTAATACAGATGGTGGTGTAGATAAGTCCATGTTCGTACAGATTGCTGTGTAGATATTTCCATGTTCATACAGATGGCGGTGTAGATATTTCGAAGTTTATAGAGATAGCACTGTAGTTATATCCATATTTATAGAGAAATCTGTGTAGATATTTCCATGTATAGGCAGATAGCTGTGTAGACATTTCCATGTTCATGCAGATAGCAGTGTAGATATTTCCATGTTCATCCAGATGGCGCTGTAGATAATTCCATGTTTATAGAGATGGCGGTGTAGATATTTTCATCTTCATACAGATGGCGGTGTAGATATTTCCATGTTCATACAAATGGCGGTGTAGACATTTCCATGTTCATTGAGATGGCGGTGTAGATATTTCCATGTTCATTCAAATAGCGGTGTAGATATTTCCATGTTCATAGAGATGGCGGTGTAGATATTTCCATGTTTATACAGATAGCAGTTTAGTTATTTCCATGTTTATAGAGATAGCAGCTTAGATATTTCCATTGATATACAGATAGCTGTGTAGATATTTGCATGTTCATACAGATAGCGGTGCAGATATTTCCATGTTCATACAGATAAAGGCGTAGATATTTCCATGTTCATACAGATAGCGGTGTAGATATTTCCATGTTCATACAGATAGCGGTGTAGATATTTCCATCTTCATAGAGATAGCGGTGTAGATATTTCCATGTTCATACAGATGGCGGTGTAGATATTTCCATGTTCATACAGATGGTGGTGTAGATATTTACATGTTCATACAGATGGCGGTGTAGATATTTCCATGTTCGTACGGATGGCAGTGTAGATATTTCCATGTTCATACAGGTGGCGGTGTAGCTATTTCCATGTTTTCACTGATAGCAGTGTAGTTATTTCCATGTTTATAGAGATAGCTGTGTAGATATTTCCGTTGATATACAAATAGCTTTGTAGATACTTGCATGTTCATACAGATAGCAGTGTAGATATTTCCATGTTCATAGAGATAGCGGTGTAGATATTTCCATGTTCATACACATAGTGGTGTAGATATTTCCATGTTCATACAGATAACGGTGTAGATATTTCCATGTTCATACAGATAGCGGTGTAGATATTTCCATGTTCATACAGATGGCGGTGTAGATATTTACATGTTCATACACATGGCGGTGTAGATATTTCCATGTTCATACAGATGGCGGTGTAGATATTTCCATGTTCATAGAGATGGTGACGTAGATATTTCCATGTTTAGGCAGATAGCGGTAGAGATATTTCCATGTTTATACAGATGGTGGTGTAGATATTTCCATGTTTATACAGATAGCGGTGTAGATATTTCCATGTTTATAGACATAGTGGTGTAGATAATTCCAATTTTATACAGATAGCAGTGTAGATATTTCCAAGTTCATACAGATAGCGGTGTAGATATTTCCACGTTTATAGAGATGGCGGTGTAGATATTTCCACGTTCATACAGATGGTGGTGTAGATATTTCCATGTTTATAGAGATGGCGGTGTAGATATTTTCATATTTACACAGATGGTGGTGTAGATATTTCCATGTATAGACAGATAGCGGTGAAGACATTTCCATGTTTACACAGATAGCTGTGTGGATATTTCCATGTTTATGCAGACAGCGGTGTAGATATTTCCATGTTTATAGAGATAGCAGTGTAGATATTTCCATGTTCATACAGATAGCGCTGTATATATTTCCATGTTCATACACATAGCGGTGTAGATATTTCCATGTTCATACACATAGCGGTGGAGATATTTCCATGTTCATACAGATAGCGGTGTAGATATTTCCATGTTCATACAGATAGCAGTGTAGATATTTCCGTATTCATACAGATAGCGGTGTAGATATTTCCATGTTCATAGAGATAGCGGTGTAGTTATTTCCATGTTCATACAGATTGCAGTGTAGTTATTTCCATGTTTATAGAGATGGCGGTCTAGGTATTTCCATGTTTATAGAGATAGTGGTGTAGTTATTTCCAGGTTTATAGAGAGATCGGTGTAGATATTTCCATGTTTATACAGATAGCGGTGTAGATATTTCCATGTTTATACAGATAGCGGTGTAGATATTTACATGTTTATAGAGATGGCGGTCTAGATATTTTCTTGTTTATACAGTTAGCGGTTTAGATATTTCCATGTTTATAGAGATAGCAGTGTAGATATTTCCAATTTTATAAAGATAGCAGTGTAGATATTTGCATCTTCATACAGAGAGTGGTGTAGATATTTCCATGTTCATAATGATGGTGGTGTAGATATTTACATGTTCATACAGGTGGCAGTGTAGATATTTCCATGTTCATGCAGGTGGCGGTGTAGATATTTCCATGATTATACAGATAGCAGTGTAGTTATTTCCATGTTATAGAGATAGCAGTGTAGATATTTCCATGTTTATACAGATAGCTGTGTAGATATTTGCATGTTCATACTGATATCCGTGTAGATATTTCCATGTTCATACAGATAGCGGTGTAGATATTTCCACATTCATACAGATAGCGGTGTAGATATTTCCATGTTCATACAGATAACGGTGTAGATATTTCCATGTTCATACAGATAGCGGTGTAAATATTTCCAAATTTATATGGATAGCGGTGTAGGTATTTCCATGTTTATAGAGATAGCAGTGTAGATATTTCCAGTGATATACTGATAGCGGTGTAGATATTTCCATGTTCATACAGATAGCGGTGTAGATATTTCCATGTTCATACAGATAGCGTTGTAGATATTTCCATGTTCATACAGATAGCGGTGTAGATATTTCCATGTTTATACACATGGCAGTGTAGTTATTTCCATGTTTATAGAGATGGCGGTGTAGATTTTTCCATGTTTATAGAGAGAGTGGTGTAGTTATATCCAAGTTTATAGAGAGATCGGTGTAGATATTTCCATGTTTATACTGATAGTGGTGTAGATATTTACATGTTTATAGAGATGGCGGTCTAGATATTTTCTTGTTTATACAGATAGCGGTTTATATATTTCCATGTTTATGGAGATAGCGGTGTAGATATTTCCAATTTTATAAAGATAGCAGTGTAGATATTTCCATGTTCATACAGATAGCGGTGTAGACATATCCATGTTTACACAGATAGCGTTGTAGATATTTACATGTTTATAGAGATAGCGGTGTTGTTATTTCCATGTTTATACACATAGTGGTGTAGATATTTCCATGTTTACACAGATAGCGGTGTGGATATTTCCAAGTTTATACAGATAGAGGTGTAGATATTTCTCTGTTTATAGAGGTGGCGGTGTAGATATTTCCATGTTTACAGATATAGTGTTGTGGTTATTTCCAAGTTTATACAGATAGCGGTGTAGATATTTCCATCTTAATACAGATGGCGGTGTAGATATCTCCATGTTCGTACAGATGGCGTTGTAGATATTTCCATGTTCATACAGATGGCGGTGTAGATATTTCGAAGTTTATACAGATAGCGCTGTAGTTATTTCCATATTTATAGAGAAATCTGTGTAGATATTTCCATGTATATGCAGATAGCTGTGTAGATACTTCAATGTTCATGCAGATAGCGGTGTAGATATTTCCATGTTCATCCAGATGCCGGTGTAGATATATCCATGTTCATACTGATGGTGGTGAAGATATTTAAATGTTCATACTGATGGCTCTGTAGATATTTCCATGTTCATACAAATGGCGGTGTAGACATTTCCATGTTCATAGAGATGGCGGTGTAGATATTTCCATGTTCATTCAAATAGCGGTGTAGATATTTCCATGTTCATAGAGATGGCGGTGTAGATATTTCCATGTTTATACAGATAGCAGTGTAGTTATTTCCATGTTTATAGAGATAGCAGCTTAGATATTTCCATTGATATACATATAGCTGTGTAGATATTTGCATGTTCTTACAGATAGCAGTGTAGATATTTCCATGTTCATACAGATAGCGGTGTAGATACTTCCATCTTCATACAGATAGCGGTGTAGATATTTCCATGTTCATACAGATGGCAGTGTAGATATTTACATGTTCATACAGATGGCGGTGTAGATATTTCCATGTTCGTACGGATGGCAGTGTAGATATTTCCATGTTCATACAGGTGGCGGTGTAGGTATTTCCATGTTTATAGAGATGGCGGTGTAGATATTTCCATGTTTATACAAATGGCTTTGTAGATATTTCCATGTTTATAGAGATGGCGGTGTAGATATTTCCATCTTTATACAGATGGCGGTGAAGGTATTTACATGTTTATAGAGATGGCGGCGTAGATATTTCCATGTTTATACAGAAAGTGGTGTAGATGTTTCCATGTTTACACAGATAGTGGTGTAGACTTTTCCATACTTACACAGATAGCTTAGATATTTACTTGTTTATAGAGTTAGCGGTGTAGCTATTTCCATGTTTACACAGGTAGCGGTGAAGATATTTCCATGTTTACACACATAGCGGTGTGGATATTTCCATGATTATACAGATAGCGGTGCAGATATTTCCATGTTTATGCAGATATCGGTGCAGATATTTCCATGTTTATAAAGATAGCGGTGTAGATATTTCCATGTTTATACAGGTAGCGGTGTAGATAATTCCAAGTTTATACAGATAGCGGTGTAGATATTTCCATTTTTATACAGATAGCGGTGTAGATATTTCCATCTTAATACAGATGGCGGTGTAGATATTTCCATGTTCCTACAGATGGCCGTGTAGATATTTCCATGTTCATACAGATGGCGGTGTAGATATTTCCAAGATTATTGAGATAGCGGTGTAGTTATTTCCATGTTTATAGAGAATGCTCTGTAGATATTTCCATGTATATGCAGATAGCTGTGTAGTTATTTCCATGTTCATACAGATAGCGCTGTAGATATTACCCTGTTCATCCAGATTGCGGTGTTGATATATCCATGTTCATACAGATGGCGGTGAAGGTATTTCCATGTTCATACAGATTGCGGTGTAGATATTTCCATGTTCATAGAGATGGCGGTGTAGATATTTCCGTGTTCATACAGATGGCAGTGTAGATATTTCCAAGATTATTGAGATAGCGGTGTAGTTATTTCCATTTTTATAGAGAATGCTCTGTAGATATTTCCATGTATATGCAGATAGCTGTGTAGTTATTTCCATGTTCATACAGATAGCGCTGTAGATATTACCCTGTTCATCCAGATGGCGGTGTAGATATATCCATGTTCATACAGATGGCGGTGAAGGTATTTCCATGTTCATACAGATTGCGGTGTAGATATTTCCATGTTCATAGAGATGGCGGTGTAGATATTTCCTTGTTCATAGAGATGGCAGTATAGATATTTACTTGTTCATACGGATGGCAGTGTAGATATTTCCATGTTCATACAGGTGGAGGTGTACATATTTCCATGTTTATTGAGATGGTGTTGTAGATATTTCCATGTTTATACAGAGGTCGGTTTAGATATTTCCATGTTTACACAGATAGCTTTGTAGATATTTCCATGTTGATACACATAGCGGTGTAGATATTTCCAAGTTGATAGAGATAGCGGTGTAGATATTTCCATGTTTATAGAGATAGCGATGTAGAAATTTCCATGTTTATGCAGATAGCGGTATAGATATTTCCATGTTTATACAGATGGTGTTGTAGATATTTCCATGTTTATAGAGATGGCGGTCTAGATATTTCCATGTTTACAGAGATAGTGGTGTAGTTATTTCCAAGTTTATACAGATAGCGTTGTAGATATTTCCATGTATATACAGATAGCGGTGAAGATATTTCCATGTTTATACGGATAGCGGGGTAGATATTTCCATGTTTATATAGATAGCGGTGTAGATATTTACATGTTTATAGAGATGGCGGCCTAGGTATTTTCTAGTTTATACAGATAGCGGTGTAGATATTTCCTTGTTTATGGAGATAGCGGTGTAGATAATTCCAAATTTATACAGATAGCAGTGTAGATATTTCCATGTTCATACAGATAGCGGTGTAGACATTTCCAAGTTTATACAGATAGTGGTGTAGGTATTTCCATGTTTATACAGATAGCGGTGTAGATATTTCCATCTCAATACAGATGGCGGTGTAGATATTTCGAAGTTTATAGAGATAGCACTGTAGTTATTTCCATATTTATAGAGAAATCTGTGTAGATATTTCCATGTATATGCAGATAGCTGTGTAGATACTTCCATGTTCATGCAGATAGCGGTGTAGATATTTCCATGTTTATGCAGATGATGGTGTAGATATTTCCATGTTTATAGAGATGGCATTCTAGATATTTCAATGTGTATAGAGATAGTTGTGTAGTTATTTCAAAGTTTATAGAGACAGCATTGTAGATATTTCCATGTTTATGCTGATAGCGGAACGATATTTCCATGTTTATACAGATAGCGGTGTAGATATTTCCATGTTTATTCAGAGAGCGGTGTAGATATTTCCATGTTTAAAGAGATAGTGGTGTAGATAATTCCAATTTTATACAGATAGCAGTGTAGATATCTCCAAGTTCATACAGATAGCAGTGTAGATATTTCCATTGATACACAGATAGCTGTGTAGATATTTGCAAGTTCATACAGATAGCGCTGTAGATACTTCCATGTTCATACAGAGAGCGGTGTAGATATTTCCATGTTCATACAGATAGCGGTGTAGATATTTCCATGTTCATACAGATGGCAGTGTAAATATTTACATGTTCATAGAGATGGTGCTGTAGATATTTCCATGTTCGTACGGATGGCAGTGTAGATATTTTCATGTTCATACAGCTGGCGGTGTAGATATTTCCATGTTTATACTGATAGCAGTGTAGTTATTTCCATGTTTACAGAGATAGCAGTGTAGATATTTCCATTGATATACAGATAGCTGTGTAGATATTTGCATGTTCATACAGATAGCGGTGTAGATATTTCCATGTTCATACAGATAGCAGTGTAGATATTTCCATGTCCATACAGAGAGCGGTGTAGATATTTCCATGTTCATACAGACGGCGGTGTAGATATTTCCATGTTCATACAGATGGCGGTGTAAATATTTCCATGTTCTTACAGATGGCGGTGTAGATATTTCCATGTTCATAGAGATGGCGGTGTAGGTATTTCCATGTTTATGCAGATAGCGGTATAGATATTTCCATGTTTATACAGATAGCGGTGTAGATATTTCCATGTTTATAGAGATAGTGGTGTAGATAATTCCAATTTTATACAGATAGCAGTGTAGATATTTCCAAGTTCATACAGATAGCAGTGTAGATATTTCCACGTTTATAGAGATGGCGGTGTAGATATTTCCATGTTCAAACACATGGCGGTGTAGATATTTCCATGTTTATAGAGATGGCGGTGTAGATATTTTCATGTTTACACAGATGGCGGTGTAGATATTTCCGTGTTTACACAGATAGCGGAGTAGACATTTCCATGTTTACACAGATAGTGGTGTGGATATTTCCAAGTTTATGCAGATAGCAGTGTAGATATTTCCAAGTTTATACAGAGAGCGGTGCGGTTATTTCCATGTTTATACAAATATTCTTGCAGATATTTCCATGTTTATTCAGATAGCGGTGTAGATATTTCAATCTTAATACAGATGGCGGGGTAGATATGTATATGTTCGTACAGATGGAGGTGTAGATATTTCCATGTTCATACAGATGGCAGTGTAGATATTTCGAAGTTTATAGAGATAGCGCTGTAGTTATTTCCATATTTATGGAGAAATCTGTGTAGATATTTCCATGTATATGCAGATAGCTGTGTAGATATTTCCATGTTCAGGCAGAAAGCGGTGTAGATATTTCCATGTTCATCCTGATGCCGGTGTAGATATATCCATGTGAATACAGATGGCGGTGAAGATATTTCCATGTTCATACTAACGGCGGTGTAGATATTTCCATGTTCATACAAATGGCGGTGTAGATATTTCCATGTTCATAGAGATGGCGGTGTAGATATTTCCATGTTCATACAAATGGCGGTGTAGATATTTCCATGGTCATAGAGATGGCGGTGTAGATATTTCCATGTTTATACAGAAAGCAGTGTAGTTATTTCCATGTTTATAGAGATAGCAGTGTAGATATTTCCATTGATATACAGACAGCTGAGTAGATATTTGCATGTTCATACAGATAGCGGTGTAGATATTTGCATGTTCATACAGATAGCGGTGTAGATATTTCCATGTTCATACAGATAGCGGTGTAGATATTTCCATGTTCATACCAATAGCAGTGCAGATATTTCCATGTTCATACAGTTAGCAGTGTAGATATTTCCATGTTCATACAGATGGTGGTGTAGACATTTCCATGTTCGTACGGATGGCAGTGTAGATATTTCCATGTTCATACAGGTGGCGGTGTAGATAGTTCCATGTTGATATGGATAACGGTCCGTATATTTCCATGTTTATACAGATAGTTGGGCAGATATTTCCATGTTTATACAGATAGCGGTGTAGATATTTCCATCTTAATACAGATGGCGGTGTAGATATGTCCATTTTTGTACAGATGGCGGTGCAGATATTTCCATGTTCATACAGATGGCGCTGTAGATATTTCGAAGTTTATAGAGATAGCGCTGTAGTTATTTCCATATTTATAGAGAAATCTGTGTAGATATTTCCATGTTCATGCAGATAGCGGTGTAGATATTTACATGTTCATCCAGTTGCCAGTGTAGATATATCCATGTTCATACTGATGGCGGTGTAGATATTTCCATCTTCATACAGTTAGCGGTGTAGATATTTCCATGTTCATACAGAGGGCGGTGTAGATATTTACACGTTCATACAGATGGCGGTGTAGATATTTCCATGTTCGTATGGATGGCAGTGTAGATATTTCCATGTTCATACAGGTGGCGGTGTAGGTATTTCCATGTTTATACAGATAGCAGTGTAGTTATTTCCATGTTTACAGAGATAGCAGTGTAGATATTTCCAATGATATACAGATAGCTCTGTAGATATTTGCATGTTCATACACATAGCGGTGTAGATATTTCCATTTTCATACAGATAGCGGTGTAGATATTTCCATGTTCATACAGAGAGGGGTGCAGATATATCCATGTTCATACAGATAGCGGTGTAGATATTTCCATGTTCATACAGATAGCGGTGTAGGTATTTCCATGTTCATACAGTTAGCGGTGTAGATAATTCCATGTTCATACAGATATCGGTGTAGATAATTCCATGTTCATACAGATGGCAGTGTAGATATTTCCATGTTCATACAGATGGCGGTGTAGATATTTCCATGTTCGTACGGATGGCAGTGTAGATATTTTCGTGTTCATACAGGTGGCGGTGTAGATATTTCCATGTTTATACTGATAGCAGTGTAGTTATTTCCATGTTTACAGAGATAGCAGTGTAGATATTTCCATTGATATACAGATAGCTGTGTAGATATTTGCATGTTCATACAGATTGCGGTGTAGATATTTCCATGTTCATACTGATAGCAGTGTAGTTATTTCCATGTTTACAGAGATAGCAATGTAGATATTTCCAATGATATACAGATAGCTGTGTAGATATTTCCATGTTCATACAGATAGCGGTGTAGATATTTCCATGTTCATACAGATAGCGGTGTAGATATTTCCATGTCCATACAGAGAGCGGTGTAGATATTTCCTTGTTCATACAGATGGCGGTGTAGATATTTACATGTTCATACAGATGGCGGTGTAAATATTTCCATGTTCTTACAGATGGCGGTGTAGATATTTCCATGTTCATAGAGATGGCGGTGTAGATATTTCCATGTTTATGCAGATAGCGGTATAGATATTTCCATGTTTATACAGATAGCGGTGTAGATATTTCCATGTTTATAGAGATAGTGGTGTAGATAATTCCAATTTTATACAGATAGCAGTGTAGATATTTCCAAGTTCATACAGATAGCAGTGTATATATTTCCACATTTATAGAGATGGCGGTGTAGATATTTCCATGTTCATACAGATGGCGGTGTAGATATTTCCACGTTTATAGAGATGGCGGTGTAGATATTTCCATGTTCATACAGATGGCGGTGTAGATATTTCCATGTTTATGGGGATGGCGGTGTAGATATTTTCATGTTTACACAGATGGCGGTGTAGATATTTCCATATTTACACAGATAGCGGTGTAGACATTTCCATTTTTACACAGATGGCGGTGTGGATATTTCCACGTATATGCAGAGAGCAGTGTAGAGATTTCCATGTTTGTAAAGATAGCGGTGCGTATATTTCCATGTTTATACAGATATTTGGGCAGATATTTCCATGTTTATACAGATAGCGGTGTAGATATTTCCATCTTAATACAGGTGGCGGTGTAGATATATCCATGTTTGTACAGATGGCGGAGTAGATATTTCCATGTTCACACAGATGGCGGTGTAGATATTTCGAAGTTTATAGAGATAGCGCTGTAGTTATTTCCATATTTATAGAGAAATCTGTGTAGATATTTCCATGTATATGCAGATAGCTGTGTAGATATTTCCATGTTCAGGCAGAAAGCGGTGTAGATATTTCCATGTTCATCCTGTTGCCGGTGTAGATATATTCATGTTCATACAGATGGCGGTGAAGTTATTTCCATGTTCATACAGATGGCGGTGTAAATATTTCCATATTCTTACAGATGGCGGTGTAGATATTTCCATGTTCATAGAGATGGCGGTGTAGATATTTCCATGTTTATGCAGATAGCGGTATAGATATTTCCATGTTTATACAGATGGTGGTGTAGATATTTCCATGTTTATAGAGATAGTGGTGTAGTTATTTCAAAGTTTATAGAGACAGCGTTGTAGATATTTCCATGTTTATACACGTAGCGGTGAAGTTTTTTCCATGTTTATACAGATTGCAGTGTAGATATTTCCATGTTTATAGAGATAGTGGTGTAGATAATTCCAATTTTATACAGATAGCAGTGTAGATATTTCCAAGTTCATACAGATAGCAGTGTAGATATTTCCACGTTTATAGAGATTGCGGTGTAGATATTTCCATGTTCATACAGGTGGCGGTGTAGATATTTCCATGTTTACAGAGATGGCGGTGTAGATATTTTCATGTTTACACAGATAGCGGTGTAGACATTTCCATGTTCACACAGAAAGCGGTGTGGATATGTCCATGTTTATGCTGATAGCGGTGTAGATATTTCCATGTTTATACAGATAGCGGTGTAGATATTTCCATCTTAAAGCCGATGGCAGTGTAGATATGTCCATGTTCGTACAGATGGCGGTATACATATTTCCATGTTTATGCAGATGGTGGTGTAGATATTTCCATGTTTATAGAGATGGCATTCTAGATATTTCCTTGTGTATAGAGATAGTGGTGTAGTTATTTCAAAGTTTATAGAGACATCATTGTAGATATTTCCATGTTTATACAGATAGCGGTGAAGATATTTCCATCTTTATACAGATAGCGGTGTAGATATTTCCATGTTTATACAGACAGCGGTGTAGATATTTCCATGTTTATAGAGACAGTGGTGTAGATAATTCCAATTTTATACAGATAGCAGTGTAGATATTTCCAAGTTCATACAGATAGCAGTGTAGATATTTCCACTGATACACAGATAGCTGTGTAGATATTTGCATGTTCATACGGATAGCGGTGTAGATATTTCCATGTTCATACAGATAGTGGTGTAGATATTTCCATGTTCATACAGATGGCGGTGTAGATATTTCCATGTTCATACAAATGGCAGTGTAGATATTTATATGTTCATACAGATGGCGGTGTAGATATTTCCATGTTCGTATGGATGGCAGTGTAGATATTTCCATGTTCATACAGGTGGCGGTGTAGATATTTCCATGTTTATACTGATAGCAGTGTAGTTATTTCCATGTTTACAGAGATAGCAGTGTAGATATTTCCATTGATATACAGATAGCTGTGTAGATATTTGCATGTTCATACAGATTGCGGTGTAGATATTTCCATGTTCATACAGATAGCGGTGTAGATATTTCCATGTTCATACAGATAGCGGTGTAGATATTTCCATGTTCATACAGATAGCGGTGTAGATACTTCCATGTTCATACAGTTAGCGGTGTAGATATTTCCATGTTCATACAGATGGCGGTGTAGATATTTACATGTTCATACAGATGGCGGTGTAGATATTTCCATGTTAGTACGGATGGCAGTGTAGATATTTCCATGTTCATAAAGGTGGCGGCATAGATATTTCCATGTTTATACAGATAGCAGTGTAGTTATTTCCATGTTTATAGAGATAGCATTTTAGATATTTCCATTGATATACAGATAGCTATGTAGATATTTTCATGTTCAGACAGATAGCGGTGTAGATATTTCCATGTTCATACAGATAGCGGTGTAGATATTTCCATGTTTATACAGATAGCATTGTTGTTATTTCCATGTTTATAGAGATAGCATTGTAGATATTTCCATTGATATACAGATAGCTGTGTAGATATTTTCATGTTCATACAGATAGCGGTGTAGATATTTCCTTGTTCATACAGATAGCGGTGTAGATATTTCCATGTTTACACAGATAGCGGTGTAGACATTTCCATGTTTACACAGATAGCGGTGTGGATATTTCCATGTTTATACAGATAGCGGTGTAGATATTTCCATGCTTATAGGGATAGTGGTGTAGATAATTCCAATTTTATACAGATAGCAGTGTAGATATTTCCAAGTTCATACACATAGCGCTGTAGATATTTCCACGTTTATAGACATGGCGGTGTAGATATTTCCATGTTCATACAGATGGCGGTGTAGATATTTCCATGTTTATAGAGATGGCGGTGTAGATATTTTCATGTTTACACAGATGGCGGTGTAGATATTTCCATGTTTACACAGATAGCGGTGTAGACATTTCCATGTTTACACAGATAGCGTTGTGGATATTTCCATGTTTATGCAGATAGCGGTGTAGATATTTCCATGTTTATACAGATAGCGGTGCGGATATTTCCATGTTTATACAGATAGTTGGGCAGAAATTTCCATGTTTATACAGATAGCGGTGTAGATATTTCCATCTTAATACAGATGGTGGTGTAGATATGTCCATGTTCATACAGATGGCGGTGTAGATATTTGGAAGTTTATAGAGATAGCGCTGTAGTTATTTCCATATTTATAGAGAAATCTGTGTAGATATTTCCATGTATAAGCAGATAGCTGTGTAGATATTTCCATGTTCATGCAGATAGCCGTGTAGATATTTCCATGTTCATCCAGATGCTGGTGTAGATATATCCATGTTCATACAGATGGCGGTGAAGATATTTCCATGTTCATACAGATGGCGGTGTACATATTTCCATGTTCATACAAATGGCGGTGTAGATATTTCCATGTTCATAGAGATGGCGGTGTAGATATTTCCATGCTATTACAAATGGCGGTGTAGATATTTCCATGTTCATAGAGATGGCGGTGTAGATATTTCCATGTTTATACAGATAGCACTGTAGTTATTTCCATGGTTATAGAGATAGCAATGTAGATATTTCCATTGATATACAGATAGCTGGGTAGATATTTGCATGTTCATACAGATAGCTGTGTAGATATTTCCATGTTCATACAGATAGCGGTGTAGATATTTCCATGTTCATAGAGATAGCGGTGTAGATATTTCCATGTTCATACAGATAGCGGTGTAGATATTTCCATGTTCATACAGATAGCGGTGTAGATATTTCCATGTTCATACAGTTAGCGGTGTAGATATTTCCATGTTCATACAGATGGCAGTGTAGATATTTACATGTTCATACAGATGGCGGTGTAAATATTTCCATGTTAGTACGGATGGCAGTGTAGATATTTCCATGTTCATACAGGTGGCGGTGTAGATATTTCCATGTTTATAGAGATAGCAGTGTAGTTATTTCCATGTTTATAGAGATAGCATTGTAGATATTTCCATTGATATACAGATAGCTGTCTAGATATTTTCATGTTCATACAGACAGCGGTTTAGATATTTCCATGTTCATACAGATAGCGGTGTAGATATTTCCATGTTTACACAGATAGCGGTGTTGACATTTCCATGTTTACACAGATAGCGGTGTGGATATTTCCATGTTTATGCAGATAGCGGTGTAGATATTTCCATGCTTATACAGATAGCGGTGCGGATATTTCAATGTTTATACAGATAGTTGGGCAGATATTTCCATGTTTATGCAGATGGCGGTGTAGATATTTCCATCTTAATACAGATGGTGTTGTAGATAAGTCCATGTTCGTACAGATTGCGGTGTAGATATTTCCATGTTCATACAGATGGCAGTGTAGATATTTCGAAGTTTATAGAGATAGCACTGTAGTTATATCCATATTTATAGAGAAATCTGTGTAGATATTTCCATGTATAGGCAGATAGCTGTGTAGACATTTCCATGTTCATGCAGATAGCAGTGTAGATATTTCCATGTTCATCCAGATGGCGCTGTAGATAATTCCATGTTTATAGAGATGGCGGTGTAGATATTTTCATGTTTACACAGATGGCGGTGTAGATATTTCCATGTTTACACAGAAATCGGTGTAGACATTTCCATGTTTACACATATACCGGTGTGGATATTTCCATGTTTATGCAGATAGCGATGTAGATATTTCCATGTTTATACCAATAGCGGTGCGGATATTTCCATGTTTATACAGATAGTTGGGCAGATATTTCCATGTTTATACAGATAGCAGTGTAGATATTTCCATCTTAATACAGATGGCGGTGTAGATATTTCCATCTTAATACAGATGGCGGTGTAGATATGTCCATGTTCATTCAGATGGCGGTGTAGATATTTCGAAGTTTTTAGAGATAGCACTGTTGTTATTTCCATATTTATAGAGAAATCTGTGTAGATATTTCCATGTATATGCAGATAGCTGTGTAGATATTTCCATGTTCATGCAGATAGCAGTGTAGATATTTCCATGTTCATCCAGATGCCGGTGTAGATATATCCATGTTCATACAGATGGCGGTGAAGATATTTCCATGTTCATACAGATGGCGGTGAAGATATTTCCATGTTCATACAAATGGCGGTGTAGATATTTCCATGTTCATAGAGATGGCGGTGTAGATATTTCCATGCTCTTACAAACGGCGGTGTAGATATTTCCATGTTCATAGAGATGGCGGTGTAGATATTTCCATGTTTATACAGATAGCACTGTAGTTATTTCCATGGTTATAGAGATAGCAATGTAGATATTTCCATTGATATACAGATAGCTGGGTAGATATTTGCATGTTCATACTGATAGCTGTGTAGATATTTCCATGTTCATACAGATAGCGGTGTAGATATTTCCATGTTCATACAGATAGCGGTGTAGATATTTCCGTGTTCATACAGATAGCGGTGTAGATATTTCCATGTTCATACAGATAGCGGTGTAGATATTTCCATGTTCATACAGTTAGCGGTGTAGATATTTCCATGTTCATACAGATGGCGGTGTAGATATGTACATGTTCATAGAGATGGCGGTGTAGATATTTCCATGTTAGTACGGATGGCAGTGTAGATATTTCCATGTTCATACAGGTGGCGGTGTAGATATTTCCATGTTTATAGAGATAGCAGTGTAGTTAATTCTATGTTTATAGAGATAGCATTGTAGATATTTCCATTGATATACAGATATCTGTCTAGATATTTTCATGTTCATTCAGATAGCGGTTTAGATATTTCCATGTTCATACAGATAGCGGTGTAGATATTTCCATGTTTACACAGATAGCGGTGTTGACATTTCCATGTTTACACAGATAGCGGTGTGGATATTTCCATGTTTATGCAGATAGCGGTGTAGATATTTCCATGCTTATACAGATAGCGGTGCGGATATTTCAATGTTTATACAGATAGTTGGGCAGATATTTCCATGTTTATGCAGATGGCGGTGTAGATATTTCCATCTTAATACAGATGGTGTTGTAGATAAGTCCATGTTCGTACAGATTGCGGTGTAGATATTTCCATGTTCATACAGATGGCAGTGTAGATATTTCGAAGTTTATAGAGATAGCACTGTAGTTATATCCATATTTATAGAGAAATCTGTGTAGATATTTCCATGTATAGGCAGATAGCTGTGTAGACATTTCCATGTTCATGCAGATAGCAGTGTAGATATTTCCATGTTCATCCAGATGGCGCTGTAGATAATTCCATGTTTATAGAGATGGCGGTGT
The DNA here is from genome assembly GCF_029281585.2 of Gorilla gorilla gorilla. Taxonomy (NCBI): domain Eukaryota; kingdom Metazoa; phylum Chordata; class Mammalia; order Primates; family Hominidae; genus Gorilla; species Gorilla gorilla. Next base: position 686,735 of record NC_073233.2, on the reverse strand, counting down.
AGATATTTTCATGTTTACACAGATGGCGGTGTAGATATTTCCATGTTTACACAGAAATCGGTGTAGACATTTCCATGTTTACACATATAGCGGTGTGGATATTTCCATGTTTATGCAGATAGCGATGTAGATATTTCCATGTTTATACCGATAGCGGTGCGGATATTTCCATGTTTATACAGATAGTTGGGCAGATATTTCCATGTTTATACAGATAGCGGTGTAGATATTTCCATCTTAATACAGATGGCGGTGCAGATATCTCCATGTTCGTACAGATGGCGGTGTAGATATTTCCATGTTCATACAGATGGCAGTGTAGATATTTCGAAGTTTATAGAGATAGCGCTGTAGTTATTTCCATATTTATAGAGAAATCTGTGTAGATATTTCCATGAATATGCAGATAGCTGTGCAGATATTTCCATGTTCATGCAGATAGCGGTGTAGATATTTCCATGTTCATTCAGATAGCTGTGTAGATATTTCTATGTTCATACAGATGGCGGTGTAGATATTTCCATGTTCATACAGATAGCGGTGTAGTTATTTCTATGTTCATACAGTTAGCGGTGTAGATATTTCCAAGTTCATACAGATAGCGGTGTAGTTATTTCTATGTTCATACAGTTAGCGGTGTAGATATTTCCAAGTTCATACAGATGGCGCTGTAGATATTTCCATGTTTATACAGTTAGCGGTGTAGATATTTCCATGTTTATACAGATAGCGGTGTAGATATTTCCATGTTTATAGAGATAGTGGTTTAGATAATTCCAATTTTATACAGATAGCAGTGTAGATATGTCCAAGTTTATACAGATAGCGGTGTAGATATTTCCACGTTTATACAGATGGCGGTGTAGATATTTCCATGTTCATACAGATGGCGGTGTAGATATTTCCATGTTTATAGAGATGGCTGTGTAGATATTTTCATGTTTACACAGATGGCGGTGTAGACATTTCCATGTTTACACAGATAGCGGTGTGGATATTTCCATGTTTATGCAGATAGCGGTGCGGATATTTCAATGTTTATACAGATAGTTGGGCAGAAATTTCCATGTTTATACAGATAGCGGTGTAGATATTTCCATCTTAATACAGATGGTGGTGTAGATATGTCCATGTTCATACAGATGGCGGTGTAGATATTTGGAAGTTTATAGAGATAGCGCTGTAGTTATTTCCATATTTATAGAGAAATCTGTGTAGATATTTCCATGTATAAGCAGATAGCTGTGTAGATATTTCCATGTTCATGCAGATAGCCGTGTAGATATTTCCATGTTCATCCAGATGCTGGTGTAGATATATCCATGTTCATACAGATGGCGGTGAAGATATTTCCATGTTCATACAGATGGCGGTGTACATATTTCCATGTTCATACAAATGGCGGTGTAGATATTTCCATGTTCATAGAGATGGCGGTGTAGATATTTCCATGCTATTACAAATGGCGGTGTAGATATTTCCATGTTCATAGAGATGGCGGTGTAGATATTTCCATGTTTATACAGATAGCACTGTAGTTATTTCCATGGTTATAGAGATAGCAATGTAGATATTTCCATTGATATACAGATAGCTGGGTAGATATTTGCATGTTCATACAGATAGCTGTGTAGATATTTCCATGTTCATACAGATAGCGGTGTAGATATTTCCATGTTCATAGAGATAGCGGTGTAGATATTTCCATGTTCATACAGATAGCGGTGTAGATATTTCCATGTTCATACAGATAGCGGTGTAGATATTTCCATGTTCATACAGTTAGCGGTGTAGATATTTCCATGTTCATACAGATGGCAGTGTAGATATTTACATGTTCATACAGATGGCGGTGTAGATATTTCCATGTTAGTACGGATGGCAGTGTAGATATTTCCATGTTCATACAGGTGGCGGTGTAGATATTTCCATGTTTATAGAGATAGCAGTGTAGTTATTTCCATGTTTATAGAGATAGCATTGTAGATATTTCCATTGATATACAGATAGCTGTCTAGATATTTTCATGTTCATACAGACAGCGGTTTAGATATTTCCATGTTCATACAGATAGCGGTGTAGATATTTCCATGTTTACACAGATAGCGGTGTTGACATTTCCATGTTTACACAGATAGCGGTGTGGATATTTCCATGTTTATGCAGATAGCGGTGTAGATATTTCCATGCTTATACAGATAGCGGTGCGGATATTTCAATGTTTATACAGATAGTTGGGCAGATATTTCCATGTTTATGCAGATGGCGGTGTAGATATTTCCATCTTAATACAGATGGTGTTGTAGATAAGTCCATGTTCGTACAGATTGCGGTGTAGATATTTCCATGTTCATACAGATGGCAGTGTAGATATTTCGAAGTTTATAGAGATAGCACTGTAGTTATATCCATATTTATAGAGAAATCTGTGTAGATATTTCCATGTATAGGCAGATAGCTGTGTAGACATTTCCATGTTCATGCAGATAGCAGTGTAGATATTTCCATGTTCATCCAGATGGCGCTGTAGATAATTCCATGTTTATAGAGATGGCGGTGTAGATATTTTCATGTTTACACAGATGGCGGTGTAGATATTTCCATGTTTACACAGAAATCGGTGTAGACATTTCCATGTTTACACATATACCGGTGTGGATATTTCCATGTTTATGCAGATAGCGATGTAGATATTTCCATGTTTATACCAATAGCGGTGCGGATATTTCCATGTTTATACAGATAGTTGGGCAGATATTTCCATGTTTATACAGATAGCAGTGTAGATATTTCCATCTTAATACAGATGGCGGTGTAGATATTTCCATCTTAATACAGATGGCGGTGTAGATATGTCCATGTTCATTCAGATGGCGGTGTAGATATTTCGAAGTTTTTAGAGATAGCACTGTTGTTATTTCCATATTTATAGAGAAATCTGTGTAGATATTTCCATGTATATGCAGATAGCTGTGTAGATATTTCCATGTTCATGCAGATAGCAGTGTAGATATTTCCATGTTCATCCAGATGCCGGTGTAGATATATCCATGTTCATACAGATGGCGGTGAAGATATTTCCATGTTCATACAGATGGCGGTGAAGATATTTCCATGTTCATACAAATGGCGGTGTAGATATTTCCATGTTCATAGAGATGGCGGTGTAGATATTTCCATGCTATTACAAATGGCGGTGTAGATATTTCCATGTTCATAGAGATGGCGGTGTAGATATTTCCATGTTTATACAGATAGCACTGTAGTTATTTCCATGGTTATAGAGATAGCAATGTAGATATTTCCATTGATATACAGATAGCTGGGTAGATATTTGCATGTTCATACTGATAGCAGTGTAGATATTTCCATGTTCATACAGATAGCGGTGTAGATATTTCCATGTTCATACAGATAGCGGTGTAGATATTTCCGTGTTCATACAGATAGCGGTGTAGATATTTCCATGTTCATACAGATAGCGGTGTAGATATTTCCATGTTCATACAGTTAGCGGTGTAGATATTTCCATGTTCATACAGATGGCGGTGTAGATATGTACATGTTCATAGAGATGGCGGTGTAGATATTTCCATGTTAGTACGGATGGCAGTGTAGATATTTCCATGTTCATACAGGTGGCGGTGTAGATATTTCCATGTTTATAGAGATAGCAGTGTAGTTAATTCTATGTTTATAGAGATAGCATTGTAGATATTTCCATTGATATACAGATATCTGTCTAGATATTTTCATGTTCATTCAGATAGCGGTTTAGATATTTCCATGTTCATACAGATAGCGGTGTAGATATTTCCATGTTTACACAGATAGCGGTGTTGACATTTCCATGTTTACACAGATAGCGGTGTGGATATTTCCATGTTTATGCAGATAGCGGTGTAGATATTTCCATGCTTATACAGATAGCGGTGCGGATATTTCAATGTTTATACAGATAGTTGGGCAGATATTTCCATGTTTATGCAGATGGCGGTGTAGATATTTCCATCTTAATACAGATGGTGTTGTAGATAAGTCCATGTTCGTACAGATTGCGGTGTAGATATTTCCATGTTCATACAGATGGCAGTGTAGATATTTCGAAGTTTATAGAGATAGCACTGTAGTTATATCCATATTTATAGAGAAATCTGTGTAGATATTTCCATGTATAGGCAGATAGCTGTGTAGACATTTCCATGTTCATGCAGATAGCAGTGTAGATATTTCCATGTTCATCCAGATGGCGCTGTAGATAATTCCATGTTTATAGAGATGGCGGTGTAGATATTTTCATGTTTACACAGATGGCGGTGTAGATATTTCCATGTTTACACAGAAATCGGTGTAGACATTTCCATGTTTACACATATAGCGGTGTGGATATTTCCATGTTTATGCAGATAGCGATGTAGATATTTCCATGTTTATACCGATAGCGGTGCGGATATTTCCATGTTTATACAGATAGTTGGGCAGATATTTCCATGTTTATACAGATAGCGGTGTAGATATTTCCATCTTAATACAGATGGCGGTGCAGATATCTCCATGTTCGTACAGATGGCGGTGTAGATATTTCCATGTTCATACAGATGGCAGTGTAGATATTTCGAAGTTTATAGAGATAGCGCTGTAGTTATTTCCATATTTATAGAGAAATCTGTGTAGATATTTCCATGAATATGCAGATAGCTGTGCAGATATTTCCATGTTCATGCAGATAGCGGTGTAGATATTTCCATGTTCATTCAGATAGCTGTGTAGATATTTCTATGTTCATACAGATGGCGGTGTAGATATTTCCATGTTCATACAGATAGCGGTGTAGTTATTTCTATGTTCATACAGTTAGCGGTGTAGATATTTCCAAGTTCATACAGATAGCGGTGTAGTTATTTCTATGTTCATACAGTTAGCGGTGTAGATATTTCCAAGTTCATACAGATGGCGCTGTAGATATTTCCATGTTTATACAGTTAGCGGTGTAGATATTTCCATGTTTATACAGATAGCGGTGTAGATATTTCCATGTTTATAGAGATAGTGGTTTAGATAATTCCAATTTTATACAGATAGCAGTGTAGATATGTCCAAGTTTATACAGATAGCGGTGTAGATATTTCCACGTTTATACAGATGGCGGTGTAGATATTTCCATGTTTATAGAGATGGCTGTGTAGATATTTTCATGTTTACACAGATGGCGGTGTAGACATTTCCATGTTTACACAGATAGCGGTGTGGATATTTCCATGTTTATGCAGATAGCGGTGCGGATATTTCAATGTTTATACAGATAGTTGGGCAGATATTTCCATGTTTATGCAGATGGCGGTGTAGATATTTCCATCTTAATACAGATGGTGTTGTAGATAAGTCCATGTTCGTACAGATTGCGGTGTAGATATTTCCATGTTCATACAGATGGCAGTGTAGATATTTCGAAGTTTATAGAGATAGCACTGTAGTTATATCCATATTTATAGAGAAATCTGTGTAGATATTTCCATGTATAGGCAGATAGCTGTGTAGACATTTCCATGTTCATGCAGATAGCAGTGTAGATATTTCCATGTTCATCCAGATGGCGCTGTAGATAATTCCATGTTTATAGAGATGGCGGTGTAGATATTTTCATGTTTACACAGATGGCGGTGTAGATATTTCCATGTTTACACAGAAATCGGTGTAGACATTTCCATGTTTACACATATAGCGGTGTGGATATTTCCATGTTTATGCAGATAGCGATGTAGATATTTCCATGTTTATACCAATAGCGGTGCGGATATTTCCATGTTTATACAGATAGTTGGGCAGATATTTCCATGTTTATACAGATAGCAGTGTAGATATTTCCATCTTAATACAGATGGCGGTGTAGATATTTCCATCTTAATACAGATGGCGGTGTAGATATGTCCATGTTCATTCAGATGGCGGTGTAGATATTTCGAAGTTTTTAGAGATAGCACTGTTGTTATTTCCATATTTATAGAGAAATCTGTGTAGATATTTCCATGTATATGCAGATAGCTGTGTAGATATTTCCATGTTCATGCAGATAGCAGTGTAGATATTTCCATGTTCATCCAGATGCCGGTGTAGATATATCCATGTTCATACAGATGGCGGTGAAGATATTTCCATGTTCATACAGGTGGCGGTGTAGATATTTCCATGTTTATAGAGATAGCAGTGTAGTTAATTCTATGTTTATAGAGATAGCATTGTAGATATTTCCATTGATATACAGATATCTGTCTAGATATTTTCATGTTCATTCAGATAGCGGTTTAGATATTTCCATGTTCATACAGATAGCGGTGTAGATATTTCCATGTTTACACAGATAGCGGTGTTGACATTTCCATGTTTACACAGATAGCGGTGTGGATATTTCCATGTTTATGCAGATAGCGGTGTAGATATTTCCATGCTTATACAGATAGCGGTGCGGATATTTCAATGTTTATACAGATAGTTGGGCAGATATTTCCATGTTTATGCAGATGGCGGTGTAGATATTTCCATCTTAATACAGATGGTGTTGTAGATAAGTCCATGTTCGTACAGATTGCGGTGTAGATATTTCCATGTTCATACAGATGGCAGTGTAGATATTTCGAAGTTTATAGAGATAGCACTGTAGTTATATCCATATTTATAGAGAAATCTGTGTAGATATTTCCATGTATAGGCAGATAGCTGTGTAGACATTTCCATGTTCATGCAGATAGCAGTGTAGATATTTCCATGTTCATCCAGATGGCGCTGTAGATAATTCCATGTTTATAGAGATGGCGGTGTAGATATTTTCATGTTTACACAGATGGCGGTGTAGATATTTCCATGTTTACACAGAAATCGGTGTAGACATTTCCATGTTTACACATATAGCGGTGTGGATATTTCCATGTTTATGCAGATAGCGATGTAGATATTTCCATGTTTATACCGATAGCGGTGCGGATGTTTCCATGTTTATACAGATAGTTGGGCAGATATTTCCATGTTTATACAGATAGCGGTGTAGATATTTCCATCTTAATACAGATGGCGGTGCAGATATCTCCATGTTCGTACAGATGGCGGTGTAGATATTTCCATGTTCATACAGATGGCAGTGTAGATATTTCGAAGTTTATAGAGATAGCGCTGTAGTTATTTCCATATTTATAGAGAAATCTGTGTAGATATTTCCATGAATATGCAGATAGCTGTGCAGATATTTCCATGTTCATGCAGATAGCGGTGTAGATATTTCCATGTTCATGCAGATAGCTGTGTAGATATTTCTATGTTCATACAGATGGCGGTGTAGATATTTCCATGTTCATACAGATAGCGGTGTAGTTATTTCTATGTTCATACAGTTAGCGGTGTAGATATTTCCAAGTTCATACAGATAGCGGTGTAGTTATTTCTATGTTCATACAGTTAGCGGTGTAGATATTTCCAAGTTCATACAGATGGCGCTGTAGATATTTCCATGTTTATACAGTTAGCGGTGTAGATATTTCCATGTTTATACAGATAGCGGTGTAGATATTTCCATGTTTATAGAGATAGTGGTTTAGATAATTCCAATTTTATACAGATAGCAGTGTAGATATGTCCAAGTTTATACAGATAGCGGTGTAGATATTTCCACGTTTATACAGATGGCGGTGTAGATATTTCCATGTTTATAGAGATGGCTGTGTAGATATTTTCATGTTTACACAGATGGCGGTGTAGACATTTCCATGTTTACACAGATAGCGGTGTGGATATTTCCATGTTTATGCAGATAGCGGTGCGGATATTTCAATGTTTATACAGATAGTTGGGCAGATATTTCCATGTTTATGCAGATGGCGGTGTAGATATTTCCATCTTAATACAGATGGTGTTGTAGATAAGTCCATGTTCGTACAGATTGCGGTGTAGATATTTCCATGTTCATACAGATGGCAGTGTAGATATTTCGAAGTTTATAGAGATAGCACTGTAGTTATATCCATATTTATAGAGAAATCTGTGTAGATATTTCCATGTATAGGCAGATAGCTGTGTAGACATTTCCATGTTCATGCAGATAGCAGTGTAGATATTTCCATGTTCATCCAGATGGCGCTGTAGATAATTCCATGTTTATAGAGATGGCGGTGTAGATATTTTCATGTTTACACAGATGGCGGTGTAGATATTTCCATGTTTACACAGAAATCGGTGTAGACATTTCCATGTTTACACATATACCGGTGTGGATATTTCCATGTTTATGCAGATAGCGATGTAGATATTTCCATGTTTATACCAATAGCGGTGCGGATATTTCCATGTTTATACAGATAGTTGGGCAGATATTTCCATGTTTATACAGATAGCAGTGTAGATATTTCCATCTTAATACAGATGGCGGTGTAGATATTTCCATCTTAATACAGATGGCGGTGTAGATATGTCCATGTTCATTCAGATGGCGGTGTAGATATTTCGAAGTTTTTAGAGATAGCACTGTTGTTATTTCCATATTTATAGAGAAATCTGTGTAGATATTTCCATGTATATGCAGATAGCTGTGTAGATATTTCCATGTTCATGCAGATAGCAGTGTAGATATTTCCATGTTCATCCAGATGCCGGTGTAGATATATCCATGTTCATACAGATGGCGGTGAAGATATTTCCATGTTCATACAGATGGCGGTGAAGATATTTCCATGTTCATACAAATGGCGGTGTAGATATTTCCATGTTCATAGAGATGGCGGTGTAGATATTTCCATGCTCTTACAAACGGCGGTGTAGATATTTCCATGTTCATAGAGATGGCGGTGTAGATATTTCCATGTTTATACAGATAGCACTGTAGTTATTTCCATGGTTATAGAGATAGCAATGTAGATATTTCCATTGATATACAGATAGCTGGGTAGATATTTGCATGTTCATACTGATAGCTGTGTAGATATTTCCATGTTCATACAGATAGCGGTGTAGATATTTCCATGTTCATACAGATAGCGGTGTAGATATTTCCGTGTTCATACAGATAGCGGTGTAGATATTTCCATGTTCATACAGATAGCGGTGTAGATATTTCCATGTTCATACAGTTAGCGGTGTAGATATTTCCATGTTCATACAGATGGCGGTGTAGATATGTACATGTTCATAGAGATGGCGGTGTAGATATTTCCATGTTAGTACGGATGGCAGTGTAGATATTTCCATGTTCATACAGGTGGCGGTGTAGATATTTCCATGTTTATAGAGATAGCAGTGTAGTTAATTCTATGTTTATAGAGATAGCATTGTAGATATTTCCATTGATATACAGATATCTGTCTAGATATTTTCATGTTCATTCAGATAGCGGTTTAGATATTTCCATGTTCATACAGATAGCGGTGTAGATATTTCCATGTTTACACAGATAGCGGTGTTGACATTTCCATGTTTACACAGATAGCGGTGTGGATATTTCCATGTTTATGCAGATAGCGGTGTAGATATTTCCATGCTTATACAGATAGCGGTGCGGATATTTCAATGTTTATACAGATAGTTGGGCAGATATTTCCATGTTTATGCAGATGGCGGTGTAGATATTTCCATCTTAATACAGATGGTGTTGTAGATAAGTCCATGTTCGTACAGATTGCGGTGTAGATATTTCCATGTTCATACAGATGGCAGTGTAGATATTTCGAAGTTTATAGAGATAGCACTGTAGTTATATCCATATTTATAGAGAAATCTGTGTAGATATTTCCATGTATAGGCAGATAGCTGTGTAGACATTTCCATGTTCATGCAGATAGCAGTGTAGATATTTCCATGTTCATCCAGATGGCGCTGTAGATAATTCCATGTTTATAGAGATGGCGGTGTAGATATTTTCATGTTTACACAGATGGCGGTGTAGATATTTCCATGTTTACACAGAAATCGGTGTAGACATTTCCATGTTTACACATATAGCGGTGTGGATATTTCCATGTTTATGCAGATAGCGATGTAGATATTTCCATGTTTATACCGATAGCGGTGCGGATATTTCCATGTTTATACAGATAGTTGGGCAGATATTTCCATGTTTATACAGATAGCGGTGTAGATATTTCCATCTTAATACAGATGGCGGTGCAGATATCTCCATGTTCGTACAGATGGCGGTGTAGATATTTCCATGTTCATACAGATGGCAGTGTAGATATTTCGAAGTTTATAGAGATAGCGCTGTAGTTATTTCCATATTTATAGAGAAATCTGTGTAGATATTTCCATGAATATGCAGATAGCTGTGCAGATATTTCCATGTTCATGCAGATAGCGGTGTAGATATTTCCATGTTCATTCAGATAGCTGTGTAGATATTTCTATGTTCATACAGATGGCGGTGTAGATATTTCCATGTTCATACAGATAGCGGTGTAGTTATTTCTATGTTCATACAGTTAGCGGTGTAGATATTTCCAAGTTCATACAGATAGCGGTGTAGTTATTTCTATGTTCATACAGTTAGCGGTGTAGATATTTCCAAGTTCATACAGATGGCGCTGTAGATATTTCCATGTTTATACAGTTAGCGGTGTAGATATTTCCATGTTTATACAGATAGCGGTGTAGATATTTACATGTTTATAGAGATAGTGGTTTAGATAATTCCAATTTTATACAGATAGCAGTGTAGATATGTCCAAGTTTATACAGATAGCGGTGTAGATATTTCCACGTTTATACAGATGGCGGTGTAGATATTTCCATGTTCATACAGATGGCGGTGTAGATATTTCCATGTTTATAGAGATGGCTGTGTAGATATTTTCATGTTTACAGAGATGGCGGTGTAGACATTTCCATGTTTACACAGATAGCGGTGTGGATATTTCCATGTTTATGCAGATAGCGGTGTAGATTTTTCCATGTTTATACAGATAGCGGTGCGGATATTTCCATGTTTATACAGATAGTTGGGCAGATATTTCCATGTTTATACAGATAGCAGTGTAGATATTTCCATCTTAATACAGATGGCGGTGTAGATATTTCCATCTTAATACAGATGGCGGTGTAGATATGTCCATGTTCATTCAGATGGCGGTGTAGATATTTCGAAGTTTTTAGAGATAGCACTGTTGTTATTTCCATATTTATAGAGAAATCTGTGTAGATATTTCCATGTATATGCAGATAGCTGTGTAGATATTTCCATGTTCATGCAGATAGCCGTGTAGATATTTCCATGTTCATCCAGATGCTGGTGTAGATATATCCATGTTCATACAGATGGCGGTGAAGATATTTCCATGTTCATACAGATGGCGGTGTACATATTTCCATGTTCATACAAATGGCGGTGTAGATATTTCCATGTTCATAGAGATGGCGGTGTAGATATTTCCATGCTATTACAAATGGCGGTGTAGATATTTCCATGTTCATAGAGATGGCGGTGTAGATATTTCCATGTTTATACAGATAGCACTGTAGTTATTTCCATGGTTATAGAGATAGCAATGTAGATATTTCCATTGATATACAGATAGCTGGGTAGATATTTGCATGTTCATACAGATAGCTGTGTAGATATTTCCATGTTCATACAGATAGCGGTGTAGATATTTCCATGTTCATAGAGATAGCGGTGTAGATATTTCCATGTTCATACAGATAGCGGTGTAGATATTTCCATGTTCATACAGATAGCGGTGTAGATATTTCCATGTTCATACAGTTAGCGGTGTAGATATTTCCATGTTCATACAGATGGCAGTGTAGATATTTACATGTTCATACAGATGGCGGTGTAGATATTTCCATGTTAGTACGGATGGCAGTGTAGATATTTCCATGTTCATACAGGTGGCGGTGTAGATATTTCCATGTTTATAGAGATAGCAGTGTAGTTATTTCCATGTTTATAGAGATAGCATTGTAGATATTTCCATTGATATACAGATAGCTGTCTAGATATTTTCATGTTCATACAGATAGCGGTTTAGATATTTCCATGTTCATACAGATAGCGGTGTAGATATTTCCATGTTTACACAGATAGCGGTGTTGACATTTCCATGTTTACACAGATAGCGGTGTGGATATTTCCATGTTTATGCAGATAGCGGTGTAGATATTTCCATGCTTATACAGATAGCGGTGCGGATATTTCAATGTTTATACAGATAGTTGGGCAGATATTTCCATGTTTATGCAGATGGCGGTGTAGATATTTCCATCTTAATACAGATGGTGTTGTAGATAAGTCCATGTTCGTACAGATTGCGGTGTAGATATTTCCATGTTCATACAGATGGCAGTGTAGATATTTCGAAGTTTATAGAGATAGCACTGTAGTTATATCCATATTTATAGAGAAATCTGTGTAGATATTTCCATGTATAGGCAGATAGCTGTGTAGACATTTCCATGTTCATGCAGATAGCAGTGTAGATATTTCCATGTTCATCCAGATGGCGCTGTAGATAATTCCATGTTTATAGAGATGGCGGTGTAGATATTTTCATGTTTACACAGATGGCGGTGTAGATATTTCCATGTTTACACAGAAATCGGTGTAGACATTTCCATGTTTACACATATACCGGTGTGGATATTTCCATGTTTATGCAGATAGCGATGTAGATATTTCCATGTTTATACCAATAGCGGTGCGGATATTTCCATGTTTATACAGATAGTTGGGCAGATATTTCCATGTTTATACAGATAGCAGTGTAGATATTTCCATCTTAATACAGATGGCGGTGTAGATATTTCCATCTTAATACAGATGGCGGTGTAGATATGTCCATGTTCATTCAGATGGCGGTGTAGATATTTCGAAGTTTTTAGAGATAGCACTGTTGTTATTTCCATATTTATAGAGAAATCTGTGTAGATATTTCCATGTATATGCAGATAGCTGTGTAGATATTTCCATGTTCATGCAGATAGCAGTGTAGATATTTCCATGTTCATCCAGATGCCGGTGTAGTTATTTCCACGTTCATCCAGATGCCGGTGTAGATACATCCATGTTCATACAGATGGCGGTGCAGATATTTCCATGTTCATACAGATGGCTGTGTAGATATTTCCATGTTCATACAAATTTCGGTGAAGATATTTCCATGTTCATAAAGATGGCGGTGTAGATATTTCCATGTTCATACAAATGGCGGTGTAGATATTTCCATGTTCATAGAGATGGCGGTGTGGATATTTCCATATTTATACAGATAGCCGTGTAGTTATTTCTATGTTTATAGAGATAGCAGTGTAGATATTTCCATTGATATACAGATAGCGGTGTAGATATTTCCATGTTGATACAGATAGCGGTGTAGATATTTCCATGTTCATACAGAGAGCGGTGTAGATATTTCCATGTTCATACAGATAGCGGTGTAGATATTTCCATTTTCTACAGATAGCGGTGTAGATATTTCCATGTTCATACAGTTAGCGGTGTAGATATTTCCATCTTCATACAGATGGCGGTGTAGATATTTACATGTTCATACAGAAGGCGTGTAGATATTTCCATGTTCATACAGATAGCAGTGTAGATATTTCCATGTTCCTACAGATGGCGGTGTAGATATTTCCATGTTTATACAGATAGCAGAGGGGATATTTCCATGTTTATACAGATAGTTGTGAAGATATTTCCGTGTTTATACAGATAGCGGTGTAGATATTTCCATCTTAATACAGATGGCGGTGTAGATATGTAGATGTTCATACAGATCGCGGTGTAGATATTTCCATGTTCATACAGATGGCGGTTTAGATATTTGGAAGTTTATAGAGATAGCGCTGTAGTTATTTCCATATTTATAGAGAAATCTGTGTAGATATTTCCATGTATATGCAGATAGCTGTGTAGATATTTCCATGTTCATGCAGAAAGCGGTGTAGATATTTCCATGTTCATCCAGATGCCGGTGTAGATATTTCCATGTTCATAGAGATGGCGGTGTAGATATTTCCATGTTCATACAAATGGCGGTGTAGATATTTCCATGTTCATAGAGATGGCTGTGTAGATATTTCCATGTTTATACAGATAGCCGTGTAGTTATTTCCATGTTTATGGAGATAGCAGTGTAGATATTTCCATTGTTATACAGATAGCGGTGTAGATATTTCCATGTTCATACAGATAGCGGTGTAGATATTTCCATGTTCATACAGAGAGCGGTGTAGATATTTCCATGTTCGTACGGATGGCAGTGTAGATATTTCCAGGTTCATACAGGTGGCGGTGTAGATATTTCCATGTTTATACTGAGAGCAGTGTAGTTATTTCCATGTTTACAGAGATAGCAGTGTAGTTATTTCCATTGATATACAGATAGCTGTGTAGATATTTGCATGTTCATACAGTTAGCGGTGTAGATATTTCCATCTTCATACAGATTGCGGTGTAGATATTTCCATGTTCATACAGAGAGCGGTGTAGATATTTCCGTCTTCATACAGGTGGCTATGTAGATATCTACATGTTCATACAGATGGCGGTGTAAATATTTCCATGTTCTTACAGATGGCAGTGTAGATATTTCCATGTTCATAGAGATGGCAGTGTAGATATTTCCATGTTTATGCAGATAGCAGTATAGATATTTCCATGTTTATACAGATGGTGGTGTAGATATTTCCATGTTTATTGAGATGGCAGTTTAGATATTTCCATGTTTATAGAGATAGTGGTGTAGTTATTTCAAAGTTTATAGAGACATCATTGTAGATATTTCCATGTTTATGCAGATAGCGGTGAAGATATTTCCATGTTTATACAGATAGCGGTGTAGATATTTCCATGTTTATACTGATAGCGGTGTAGATATTTCCATGTTTATAGAGATAGTGGTGTAGATAATTCCAATTTTATACAGATAGCAGTGTAGATATTTCCAAGTTCATACAGATTGCAGTGTAGATATTTCCACATTTATAGAGATGGCGGTATAGATATTTCCATGTTCATACAGATGGCGGTGTAGATATTTCCATGTTTATAGAGATGGTAGTGTAGATATTTTCATGTTTACACAGATGGCGGTGTAGGTATTTCCATGTTTACACAGATAGCGGTGTAGACATTTCCATGTTTACACAGATAGCGGTGTGGATATTTCCAAGTTTATGCAGATAGCGGTGTAGATATTTCCATGTTTATACACATAGCGGTGCGGTTATTTCCATGTTTATAGAGATAGTCGTGCAGATATTTCCATGTTTATACAGATAGCGGTGTACATATTTCCATCTTAATACAGATGGCGGTGTAGATATGTAGATGTACAGATCGCGGTGTAGATATTTCCATGTTCATACAGATGGCGGTGTAGATATTTTGAAGTTTATAGAGATAGCGCTGTAGTTATTTCCATATTTATAGAGAAATCTGTGTAGACATTTCCATGTGTATGCAGATAGCTGTGTAGATATTTCCATGTTCATGCAAAAGCGGTGTAGATATTTCCATGTTCATCCAGATGCCGGTGTAGATATATCCATGTTCATACAGATGGCGGTGAAGATATTTCCATGTTCATACAGATGGCGGTGTAGATATTTCCAAGTTCATACAAATGGCGGTGTAGATATTTCCATGTTCATAGAGATGGCGGTGTAGATATTTCCATGTTCATACAAACGGTGGTGTAGATATTTCCATGTTCATAGAGATTGCGGTGTAGATATTTCCATGTTTATACAGATAGCAGTGTAGTTATTTCCATGTTTACAGAGATAGCAGTGTAGATATTTCCATTGATATACATATAGCTGAGTAGATATTTGCATGTTCATACAGAGAGCGGTGTAGATATTTCCATGTTCATACAGTTAGCGGTGTAGATATTTCCATGTTCATACAGATGGTGGTGTAGATATTTACATGTTCATACAGATGGCGGTGTAGATATTTCCATGTTCATACAGATGGCCGTGTAGATATTTCCATGTTCATAGAGATGGCGGTGTAGATATTTCCATGTTTATGCAGATAGCGGTATAGATATTTACATGTTTATACAGATGGTGGTGTAGATATTTCCATGTTTATAGAGATGGCGGTCTAGATATTTCCATGTTTATAGAGATAGTGGTGTCGTTATTTCCAAGTTTAGAGACAGCGTTGAAGATATTTCCAAGTTTATGCAGATAGCGGTGAAGTTATTTCCATGTTTATACAGATAGCGGTGTAGATATTTTCATGTTTATACAGATAACAGTGTAGATATTTCCATGTTTATAGAGATAGTGGTGTACATAATTTCAATTTTATACAGATAGCAGTGTAGTTATTTCGAAGTTCATACAGATAGAGGTGTAGATATTTCCACGTTTATAGAGATGGCGGTGTAGTTATTTCCACGTTCATACAGATGGCGGTGTAGATATTTCCATGTTTATAGAGACGGCGGTGTATATATTTCTATGTTTACACAGATGTCGGTGTAGATATTTCCATGTTTACACAGATAGCGGTGTAGACATTTCCATGTTTACACAGATAGCGGTGTGGATATTTCCATGTTTATGCAGATAGCAGTGTAGATATTTCCGTGTTTATACAGATAGCGGTGCGGATATTTCCATGTTTATACAGATAGTAGGGCAGATATTTCCATGTTTATACAGATAGCGGTGTAGATATTTCCATCTTAATACAGATGGCGGTGTAGATATGTCCATGTTTGTACAGATGGCAGTGTAGATAATTCCATGTTCATGCAGATAGCGGTGTAGATATTTCCATGTTCATCCACATGCCGGTGTACATATATCCATGTACATCTGATGGCGGTGAAGATATTTCCATGTTCATACAGATGGCGGTGTAGATATTTCCATGTTCATACAAATGGCGGTGTAGATATTTCCATGTTCGTACAGATATCGGTGTAGATATTTCCATGTTCATACATATAGCGATGTAGATATTTCCATGCTCATACAGATAGCGATGTAGATATTTCCATGTACATAGAGATATCGGTGTAGATATTTCCATGTTCATCCAGATGGTGGTATAGATATTTCCATATTTATACAGATAGCGGTGTAGATATTTCCACGTTTATACAGATAGCGATGCAGATATTTCCATTTTTATACAGATATCAGTGTAGATATTTCCATGTCATACAGAGATCGGTGTAGATATTCCACCTTTACAGAGATTGCGGTGTAGATATTTCCATGTTCATACAGATGGCGGTGTAGATATTTCGAAGTTTATAGAGATAGAGCTGTAGTGATTTCCATATTTATAGAGAAATCTGTGTAGATATTTCCATGTATGTGCAGATAGCTGTGTAGATATTTCCATGTTCATGCAGATAGCGGTGTAGATATTTCCATGTTCATCCAGATGCCGGTGTAGATATATCCATGTTCATACAGATGGCGGTGAAGATATTTCCATGTTCATACAGATGGCAGTGTAGATATTTCCATGTTCATACAAATGGCGGTGTAGATTTTCCATGTTCATAGAGATGGCGGTGTAAATATTTCCATGTTCATACAAATGGCGGTGTAGATATTTCCATGTTCATAGAGATGGCGGTGTAGACATTTCCATGTTTATACAGATAGCAGTGTAGTTATTTCCATGTTTATAGAGATAGTGGTGTAGATAATTTCAATTTTATACAGATAGCTGTGTAGATATTTGCATGTTCATACAGATAGCGGTGTAGATATTTCCATGTTCGTACAGATAGCGGTGTAGATATTTCCATGTTCATACAGATAGCGGTGTAGATATTTCCATGTTCCTGCCAATAGCGGTGTAGATATTTCCATGTTCATACCAATAGCGGTGTAGATATTTCCATGTCCATACAGTTAGCGTTGTAGATATTTCCATGTTCATGCAGATGGCGGTGCAGATATTTACATGTTCATACAGATGGCGGTGTAGATATTTCCATGTTCGTACGGATGGCAGTGTAGATATTTCCATGTTCATACACGTGGCGGTGTAGATATTTCCATGTTTATACAGATAGCAGTGTAGTTATTTCCATGTTTATAGAGATAGCAGTGTAGATATTTCCATTGATATACAGATAGCTGTGTAGATATTTGCATGTTCAGACAGATAGCGGTGTAGATATTTCCATGTTCATACAGATAGCGGTGTAGATATTTCCATGTTCATACAAATGGCGGTGTAGATATTTCCATGTTCATAGAGATGGCGGTGTAGATATTTCCATGTTCATACAAATGGCGGTGTAGATATTTCCATGTTCATAGGATGGCGGTGTAGATATTTCCATGTTTATACAGATAGCAGTGTAGTTATTTCCATGTTTATAAAGATAGCAGTGTAGATATTTCCATTGATATACAGATAGCTGTGTAGATATTTGCATGTTCATACAGATAGCGGTGTAGATATTTCCATGTTCATATAGATGGCGGTGTAGATATTTCCATGTTCATACAGATAGCGGTGTAGATATTTCCATGTATATACAGATAGCGGTGTAGATACTTCCATGTTTATGCAGATGGCAGTGTAGATATTTCCATGATTATTGAGATGGCGGTGTAGATATTTCCGTGTTTATACAGACAGCGGTGTAGATATTTCCATGTTTAAAGTGATAGCGGTGTAGATATTTCCATGTTTATACAGATAGCGGTTTAGTTATTTCCATGTTCATACAGATAGCAGTGTAGATATTTCCATGTTCATACAGTTGGCGGTGTAGATATTTCCATGTTCATACTGACGGCAGTGTAGATATTTCCATGTTCATAGATATGGCGATGTAGATATTTCCATGTTCATACAGACGGCGGTGTAGATATTTCCATGTTCATACAGATGGCAGTGTTGATATTTCCACGTTTATAGAGATGGTGGTGTAGATATTTCCATCTTTATATAGATAGCGGTGTAGATATTTCCATGTTTATACAGATGGCAGTGTTAATATTTCCACCTTTATAGAGATAGCGGTGTAGATATTTCCATGTTCATACAGATGGCAGTTTAGATATTTCCATGTTTATAGAGATGGCGGTGTAGATATTTCCATGTTTATACAGATGGCGGTGTAGGTATTTCCATGTTTATAGAGATGGTGGTGTAGATATTTCCATGTTTGTACAGGTAGCGGTGAAGATATTTCCATATTTATACAGGTAGCGGTGCAGATATGTGAATTCATTAAACCTCTTCTTCTTTATAAATTACCCTGTCTTGGGTATGTCTTTATCAGCAGCTTGAACATTGACTAATACACTCACTATCCATGAATGATACTCTTTTAGCCCATTTGCATTGTTATAAAGAAGTACCAGAGGCTGGGTGGTTTATAAAGAAATGAGGTTTATTTGGCTCCTTGTTCTGAAGGCTGTACGTGTAGCATAGTACTGGTACCTGCTTCCACGGAGGGCCTCAGGAACCTTCCAATCATGGTGGAAAGTGGAGGGAAACCAGCATATCACATGGTGAGAGAGGAAGCAAGAGAGACAGGGAGGAGGTGTCAGTCTCTTTTAAACAACCAGATATCGCATGAACTCACAGGGTAAGAACTCATTCATTACCAAGAGGACAGCACCAAGCCATTCAGGGGGCATCTGTCTCCAACATTGGGGATCACATTTTAACGTGAGATTTGAAGGGGACAAACATCCAAACTATGTCAGATACCAAAGCTGACAATGCTTAGGATCTTTAGCTGTTCCAGGTCCTGGGAAAAGGGAGAGAGTTAGCTTCCCTCGTTTATGCTGTGCTACTGCATATTATATTAGTAATTATAGTTCTCTAAAGGTTCTTAAAAGCAAATAAACAAATGCAATGCAAAACATATGAAATGCAAGGCAAAACGTACGAAATGCAAGGCAAATGCATTAAAAACTTTTGAGTGTTAATATATAGATTTTATTTTATCTTTTTAATTTCTTTTGCTTAACCAAATAGATTATGTAGTTTTGATTAACTGGCCATGAAATAGCTCTGCCTACATAGAATTTCCCATGAATAATTGGTTGTGGAGACTTTTGTGTGTGACCCAAATCCTCCCTCAAAACTGAAGTTTGCCCAGCTATTGGGAGTGTTGGCAAATCATGCCTCTCAGCTGATTCTCTCTAGAATTTATTCTCAGGAGATCTAATTAATAACTTGTCAAGCTGATGTCCATCCTTGGGGACAACTCGTATCTGAATAATGGCCAGTGAAAGGTATTAAAACTCCATACTCCTGCCTCAATTTAGGGCAACTCTGAAGGGTCACCCCAGCTTCTCAGCTCCCCCTTGAGATTAGCTGAGGTATTTGTTGTGACTGCCTCACATCTCAACTCCCTTTATCCAATTCAGCTTTTTTGCCACAGTTGTTGGTTCCTAGGATTTTACCCAGTTAAATGTTCTCTACACAAATCTCTATCTCAAATCTGCTTTACAGGGAATGTGGCCTCAGACAGGTTTTCATTAGGTTCTGGACATAACTCTCATTAGTCACTGATATGATTCGGCTGTGACTCTGCCCGAATCTCACCTTGATTGCAATTATCCCCGCATGTCAAGGATGGAGTCAGGTGGAGATAATTGAATCATAGGGGCGTGTTCCCCCTACTGTTCTCCTGGTAGCGAATAAGTCTCACGAGATCTGATGGTTTTCAAATGGGAGTTTCCCTACACAAGCTTTCTTCTCTGCTACCATTTAAGATGTGCCTTTGCTTCTTTTTTGCCTTCTACCATGACTGTGAGGCCTCCCCAGCCATGTGGAATTGTGAGTTCATTAAACCTCTTTCCTTTATAAATTACCCGGTCTTGGGTAGGACTTTATTAGCAGCATGAGAACAAACTAGTACAGTCTGTTCTATAAGCCCAAGTCGGATCACAGAGTCCCGCTTTCTGTTTCTTTTTTTTTTCTAGCCCATATTTCTACTAAAACTTGACTCATGTAGACTTAAAACAAAATAATTAAGCATGGCTAATATTTATTTAATATTTTATACGTGTCAGGTACTGTATTTTGTAACTTATCTTTTAATAATCTTTCCAAATCTCTAAAAGGAGAATTCTGCTCTTTTATAGAGAAAATAAGGATGGCTCAATCTTTTGATTTTTATTACCAGCTTTATTTTGTATAACATATAATAAACTAAAAATATTGAAAGTTTAGAAAGCATCAGCACACAATCGAGGTGATGGAAATATACTTCACCTCCAGTTTCCTGATGCCTGTTTATAATACATTTCTCTGGCCCCTCATTCCTGGCCCTTAAAAACCACCAAACTGCTTTCTGTCACTGGACAGTAATTTATAAAGTCAAAAAATGTATATAAATAAAATTTTACACTATGCACTTTTTTGTCTGACATTTTATGTTTTTTTCTCTGCATGTTTTACCTCTAGAGTCTGCCTTGTTTCACTTAGTATAATTATTTTGAGATTCATTCATGTTACAGTATGTATCCATAATTAATTCGGATAAAGCAAGTTAATTCATTAATGTATTGATTGATATTTAGACTGTTTCTAGTTTGGGCTATTATGAATACATGTGCTATGAACATTTGTGTTGATATCATTATATGAACACCTACTTTTATCTCTCTTGGGTAAATACCCAGGAGTGCAATGGCTGAGTCTTACGGCAGAAGTATGTTTAACTTTTTAAGGGACTCTTGAACTGTTTTTCAAAGGTTACACTTTTTTGTATTCCCATCAGCAGTGTATGAGAGTTTCAGCTTCTCCACATCCAAGCCAGTGCTTGGCTATTATCAGTCATGCTAATCTTAGCTATTTAAAAATAGATAGTGGCGTCTCATTTTGGTTTTAATTTGCATTGCCCTAAGCATTAATTATGTTGAGCATATGTGCTTATTTACCAAACAAATGTCTACTTTGAAATGTCTGTTGCAGTCTTTCACCCAAGTTTTAAATGGGGTTGTTTGTTTTTCATTATTAAATTTTGAGCTTTTAAAATATATTTTTGATGCAAGCCTTTTATCAGATATATGAGTTGCAAATATTTTCTCCCAGCCTGCAGCTTGTCTTTTCAGTCTCTTAATAGATTCTTTTGAAGAGCAGATTTTTTTTTAAATTCGATGAGTTCTTCTTATCAATATATTATTATATAAATCATGCTGTGGGGTCATATCAAAGAAAGCTTTGCCTGACTCAAAGTCCCAAATGTTTTCACATCTTCCCTCTCCTCTCCTTTGGGAACTGAGATTACACGTAAATTCAGTTACTTGAAATTTACTGTCTACTATTGCTCTGTTCATGTTTTTTAAAAATTTATTTTCTCTCTATATTTTATTTTGAGAGGTGTCTATCTTTTCTTCTTTAATGACTAATGTGCTATCAGCCTACCATGTAGCTGGGACTACAGCTGCATGCTACTATGCCCCGCTAATTTTTGTATTTTTAGTAGAGATGGGATTTCACCATATTGGTCAGGCTGGTCCTGAACTCCTGACTTCGTGATCCACCTGCCTCGGCCTCCCAAAATGCTGAGATTACAGGCGTGAGCCACTGCGCCCAGCCTCCTTTAGTGTATCTTGCATGTCTCTATTTTAGAACATATAGAATACTGTTTCAATAAGCATTTTAATGTTCTTAACTGATAACTCTGGCACCTTGATTTACTCTGGATCAGTTCTGACTCAGTGATTTTTCTCCTTATTATGAGCCACGTTCTTCTGTCTTTTGTTGTTACTGTTGCATCTCTGCTAAACTGTGTCTGGATGTCAGATACGGTGACTTTTATCTTATTGAGTGCTGGAAGTATATGTAAATATTCTTGATCTTTGTATTGGTATGTATTTAAGTTTAGTTGGAAAGAGTTTGACTCTTTTTGGTCTTGCTTTAAAAATTCATTAGGTGGGATCAGACCAGTTCTCATTTTAGAGCTAATCACTCCCAACTAGTGAGGCAAGATCCTTCTGGGTATCCCTGGGAATCTTGAGGTGTTTCTGGTTTGGCTGATAAAATAAGCACTATTACTGGACCTTGGTGAGCATGTGTACTGTTACTTTTCATCTTATCTGTGTGTTGTTTCCCCAACCGTAGGTACTTTTCTCTAGGCCTGTCCTAACAATTACTTAGCTATGTATTTTAGGTGGACCCTTTGCAGAGCTCTGGAGTTCTCTTTCTGTGCAGCCCCTTCTTCTCAGAAACCTTGTCCTGAGAGCTCATGTCAACATGGTTTCTATGGACTCTCAGCTCTGTCCCCTCAGCTCAGAGAGAACAATGAGCTCCTCTTGGGCTCTTCTCCTGGAGTAGTGGGCTGGAAAACTTTCTCCAGGCATAAATTAGGGCAGTTGATAGGCTCACCTTGTTTGAGACTGACTTTACAGGGTCTTGCAAACTTTTGTGGCATACATTTTGGTCATTTTTTTGGTTGTTTCAGGAGGGAGAGAAAGTCTAGTTCTTGTTACTCCATCATGGTCATTGCAGAAGTCAACCTAACTGATATTTATCAATACAGTCTGTTGCTACACATTGAACTTGCTTAAGATAATTTTTAGATGGCACAGAACTTTCTGTCCATTGAGTGAGACTCTCTGCTTATTTTGCAAGTGCTCATTTGTATAGAGACGTTTGTATGGAGAAACTTCAAAAAGTTTGTGGAAAAATGAAGTTAAAAGATAAACATTGAAAATGTGATCTTCGGTTTTCATCCCTAAAGAACCGATGGTCCTGGGAACTTAACAATGTCAATGCAGTCTCTTATATATTATTAACTTAAGAAAAATGGGTGCCCTTTCCACATTTGTTGAGATTGGGAAACAAAAAGAAGTCAGAAGGAGCCAAATCAGAGCTGTAAGGTGGATGCCTGACAATTTCCCATTAAGACTCTCACAAAATTGCCTTTGCTTGATGACAGGAATGAGCAGAAACATTGTGGTGTTAGAGGACTGTCTGCTAAAGCTTTCCCAGGTATTTTGCCCTAAAACTTTGGCTAACTTATTCAAAACACTCTCATGATATGCAGATATTATTGTTCTTTGACCTTCCACAAGGTCAACAAGCAAAATGCCTGGAATGTCCCCAAAAAACTGTTGCCGTGACCTTTGCTCTTGAGTGATCCCCTTTTGCTTTGACTGGACCACTTCCACCTTTGGTAGCCATTGCTTTGATTGTGTTTTGCCCTCAGGATCATACTGGGAAAGCCATGTTTTATCTTCTGTTACAATTCTTCAAAGAAATCCTTCGGGATCTTGACCCTAGTTCTTTAAAATTTCCATTGAGAGCTCTCCTCTTGTCTGCAGCTGATCTGAGCACAACACTTTTGACACCCATGCAGTGGAAAGTTGGTTCAACTTTAATTTTTTAGTCAGAACTGTGTAAGCTGAACCAATTAAAATGTCTACGATGTTGGCTATTGTTTGTGCTGTTGATTATCAGTCCTCTTCAATTAGGGCACAAACAAGATTAATTTTTTTCCTTGCCAATTGATATGGATGATCTGTCCCTGTGGACTTCATCTTCCACATCATCTCGTTTCTTACTTAAAAAAGCTGTCTGCTTGTGAACTACTGATTTCTTTGGTGCATTGTCCCCTCAAGCTTCTTGTAAAACATCAGTGATTTCACCATTCTTTCACTCAAGCTTCATCATAACCTAATGTTTGTTCTTGCTTCAATTTTAGCAGAATTTACATTGCTCTGCTAGGGGCTCTTTTCAAACTAATGTCTACTCCTTCTTACTGTCTCAAACTAGATCCTGTTCAAACATGCTATAATAAATTAGTATGAGTTTATTTTGCTCCCAAAATTGAAACCTTTGCATAGTTTTTTTCATAATATACATTTTCCATGAACTTTTTAAGGCCTCTCATGTATCCACAGGTAGAGTGCCTTACCTATTCTGACTTCAGTCAATTATTCAAGGCCTTTCCTTGTCAGTGATACATTAGAAAGGTAGAGAATTGAAAAATAAGAGTAGCTTCTGCTGATTAAGAAACACTATATCTTTTTCTACTTCTTTCTTTTTTTTTTTTTTTTTTGAGACAGCATCTTTCTCTGTCACCCAGGCTGGAGTGCAGTGGTGTGATCTCAGCTCACTGCAACCTCTGCCTCCCAGGGTCAAGTGATTCTCCTGCCTCAGCCTCCCGAGTAGCTGGGACTATAGGTGCCTGCCACCACACCCAGCTAATTTTTGTATTTTTAGTGGAGACAAGGTTTCACCATATTGGCCAGGCTGGTCTTGAACTCCTGACCTTGTGATCTGCCTGACTCGGCCTCCCAAAGCGCTGGGATTACAGTCATGAGCCACCGTACCTAGCTTTCTACTTCTTTCTTATTATTTTCCTCCTCTCTCATTCCTATATTCTCTCCTTTCTCCTACTTTCCTCCCCACTCCCTGTTTCCTTCCTTTCATCTTTCCTATTTTCAAGACTTAATATTTCTTGAACCTCAGATGTTATCATAGTATGTTATTTGTTTAATTTTCACATAACAATAATAGTTTAAATACAAATAATATTTATTTTCATCCCCATGTTATCAGTATAACAGTAAAGATGTGGAGAGGCCAGCTGGGCATGGTGGCTCAAGCCTGTAATCCCAGCACATTGCGAGGCCGAGGTGGGTGGATCACGAGGTCAGGAGATCGAGACCATCCTGGCTAACACGGTGAAACCCCATCTCTACTAAAAAAAGAGAAAAAATTAGCTGGGCGTGGTGGCGCGTGCCTGTAGTCCCAGCTACTCGGGAGGCTGAGGCAGGAGAATAGTGTGAACCCAGGAGGCAGAACTTGCAGTGAGCCAAGATCACGCCACTGCACTCCAGCCTTGGTGACAGAGCGAGACTCTGTCTCAAAAAAAAATAAATAAATGAAAATAAAATTTAAAAACATGATGTGGAGAGGCCAAACCAATGGCTCTTATATCCACGTTCTTTCTTCTAAATGATTTCACCTTAGTTTTGGTCTGCATCTCTAACCATAGCTAGTTGCAGTAGGACCTTCTATCTGGCCTTGCTGCTCTCATTTTTGGACCTCCTCACTGAAATCAAATTGATCTTTCTAAAATGCAAACCTGGTCTTAGTATTTTATTACTTAAAACCCATTGGTGGCTTTCCATGATTTATGGAATAAAGTCAAAATTCCTGTTTTTGCCCATGTTTCTGTGTGCCTCTCATCCCTACATTTACTGATTCCTGTGTGCCATAAATTGCCAGTTGTCCAGAGTTCATTCTCTTTTTGTACTTGGGAGGACTTCTGCATCCCGCAACTTTTCCCCTGAAACATGCTTGGAAAATACCTACTCATTTTTTTCAGATTCAGGTTAGTTTTTTACTTCAGTTTCTTTTCCTGAAGCTTGTACTGACTGCTCCATATGGCTTTGGGGATTAGCTACTCATTCCTTTGTGCCCTTTGTAGATACACATTTATCATGGAGTCTTTTTTTTTTTTTTTGAGACAGAGTCTCACTCTGTCACCAGGCTGGAGTGCAGTGGTGTGATCTCAGCTCACTGCAACCTTTACCTTCCAGGTTCAACTGATTCTCTTGCCTCAGCCTCCCAAGTAACTACAGCCGTGCACCACCGTGCCCAGCTAATTTTTGTATTTTTAGTAGAGACGGGGTTTCACTATGTTGGCCAGGATGGTCTCGATCTCTTGACCTCGTGATCTGCCCACGTTGGCCTCCCAAAGTGCTGGGATTACAGGCATGAGCCACCGCTCCCAATCAGTCATGCAGTCTTTATACTTACTTGTTTACTTGCCTGTGAGCTCACGAAATGCAGGGAATATTTCCTTGTTGCTCTAGCACCTACACCAGTACCTGGTATCCAGAAGCTGTATGCTAAATGTTTGTTGAGTGGCTGTTTGACTGAATGATTGTACTCCTAATTAGTAGATAGAAAGCCATGAACTTCCCAGTTCATCATTCTTTGTGCTCAATTCTGGTTTCTTTATTGTGTTCAAAAGAGTTCCTTAGTGACATAAAACTATGGAGCTAGTATGTCAGCTCATTTAAGCAATGATTGGTTTATGTATATAAGAGGCTTCAATAATTATATATTTTTATTTCAGTTTCAATAAATGATCAATTGATTAATTTTCTCTGTTTTGGCTTATTGTTCACATTTAATATCAAATAAAAGTGTTTTACTTAAAATTATTCATGCCAATTATGACAGTTAGGTGAATATTACTTTGATTTACATTCCAGTAGTAGTTTTGGTTGAACCCTGAATATGCTAAGACGTCACTTTTCTTTTTTCTTATGAACAGGCTACTGTGTTTACATATATTATTAAAATCTTCTTTGAAAATACGAAGTGTTACATTTCTTATATTTAGTTCTCTGTGCTTCAGAATTCCTGTGATACTTGCACTTAAGTCCTTCTGAGCAGTTGATGTTAATATTTATGTGGTTAATTTCATGAAACATGGTGGTTTTCATTTCTATCATTAATTTATACAGGAGATAGACTGTTTTCCAGGTGTAAGCTCAGTCATATAATTAGAAAATTTATAAGCAGAAGGGAGTTATTTGGTCTAACCCATTTATTCTACAGATAGAGAAATTAGAGTCCAGAAACTCTGTCTTCTTTAAAGTCTTACAGGTATTTAAGAAAAAAGAATAGACTTGAGGTTTCTGTGTTCTGAACCCAGTGATCTTGACACTGTAATGATCTTCATCCATATTATTCACAGAAGTAAATATAATCACATATTAAATAAGAAACAAAAATACTAAGGAGATATTATACTGAAAATGAAATAATATTATCTTAATTATTTTGATCAGATTCAATATATAGCAGCTTGAAGGCTAATAATTCCAATGATTCTCTGAATAAACCATTTTTCTAATAAGATTACAGGTTTTAGTAATCTAATTATTTTGACTGATGCAAATGTTACCCCGCCAGTCTGAAAAATGTGTTTATTTATATGTCATAAAGAATAATTTATTCCAAAAAGGCTAATTTTCAAAATATATGTATCTTCTGAAACTGTATCTATTTTTTTCCCACGTTTTCTAAATATAGTTTAGAGGGCGTTTGTAGATATTCATGGTGCTGAAACATTAAGGTATAATGGTCTCATGAAGGAGAATAATGTCATTTAGACATTGTAATTTTGGAGGATCACAATACTTTTTGGAATGTGGTTGTTGCAGCACTGGTCACTTATACTAATTATATAATAACATACTATACTAATGCAATAATATACCATATGAAATTATTAAATGGTAAATTTGTCTTAAATCCTCTAGAATACTGCAAAGAAATAGTTTATATAAGAAAGAGTACCATAGCATATGTGAACACAATGTTTCCTATTTTTTTCTTCTTTTTTATTTTTTTGAAGACAAGTTCTCACTCTGTTGCCCAGACTGGAGTTCAGTGCCATGTTCATAGTTCACTGCAACCTCAAACTCCCAAGCTCAAGTGATCCTCTTGATTCAGCCTCTGAAGTAGCTGTGCCTATAGGTGTGCACCACCACACTGGCTAATTTTTAAAATTTTTTATAGATATGTTGCCCAAGCTGGTCTCAAATTCTTGAGCTCAAGAGATCTTCTCACCTTGGCCTCCCAGAGTGTTGGGATTACAGGCATGAGCCACCATACTCAGCCAATATTTCTTTTCTAAAAGACATTTTCTAACATACTTCTCATTTTAACTAACATAATATTCAAAGTGTGGATCTGAGAAAGAGATAGTGCCTGCAGATCTGGGATCCTACATGCTAATATTATGGGATGCATTCAGATTTGATCAGCAGATATTCCATTTATTCTAGAACACCACCAGCAGAAGAATGTAATTACGTCTATCACTAAAACTTTGTGTCAATACAGACTACTGTATTACTGTATTTGTTATCATAGATGGTCCTTGGATGGCAGCCTTAAGCAATTTTAAACCTAGACAGGTGATGTACTTTTTCTTCTTGGATAATTTTCATTGTTTTATCTAATTTGGTTGTAACTAATGTGTTTAATATGGCTTGCTTGTTTTTTAAAAAGTTGTTCAGTATCCTTAGAACTCAGTGCTGATTTCTTTTTCTAGCAGGCCTTTTATATAGGACATCTCACTTTCTCCTGGCTCTCTACTACTAGCATGAGGTCTCTGAAAAAAATCAAGACAGCCAAGTAATTTGTTATAGAATAGCCTATGTAGAGGGAAAGGGGAGGAGTCATATTCCAAGAGGGAAAGACCTTTGAGCCAGGCTCAATTTGTAGAGGCTGTTGAATAAAAATGAGAGAGAGAGAATGCACACTTTATTGCACTATTAAAGCAAAATTCTGACAATAACTTCTAAAAATGATTCCACTCTTATACATTGAGAATATGACAGACCTTCTGAAAGTATAATTTCTTACATGAACGTCCAGGTATATAAGGAAAAATAACTATTTCATGCCAATATCTTCAGCCGCCTTTATTGTTGGTTCACCACATAGATTTTTATCAGAATCGCAGAACATTAATTTTTTAAATTAGCTACCATTACAACTAGCTTGAGAAGAACTTTCTTTTTAATAATTCGACCCAGATGCATTCTAGATACTCCAGTGTTACGAATCAATGGCTTCATGAGGAGCCGCTGTTGACTCATGCTATCTCTGGACACACTGACAGGAAATGTTTTCTTACACCTGTTTTCCTCCTGCTTTTCCTTGGTAGGACTTAGTTCCTTGGCATAGTTCAGTATCAATGGCAGTCATAGAGAAGTGTTACAAAAACCCAGCTTATTCCAACTTGTGAATTATTTGGCACCCAGGAACCAGGTCTTACAATCTTCAACCCACTTTTTCCTAACATGGCCCCTTTTCTGAAATGTTTATTTATATATGATGTAGGCCTGGGGAAAGGACATGGACTTTCAAAGAAAATATTCTCCAATAGATCTCTCAACTCCAGAGAACCTTCTGACTAAACCTGAAAGAATTCCACTGTGCTCTGATAACATCCTTTAATAATGAAGGAAATGATATTTTTCCCCCAGGAGGATTTTGTAGTGAAAGAGATGGCATAATTTTTTTTAAATGTTGTTTATAATCTAATTTGTTTTTTCATTTGTGGGGTGTGTCTTAAATCCTAAATGGTACATCCTTTTTAAAATACTTCTAGTAATAAAATGTTTCTGAAGTTATGTTGTAAATATCATTGGACTCTGTTTAATAATGTTAAGTTGATCCCACTTCCCCTGAAATTATATACATAAATGCTGAAAGTATAAATTTCCATATACAACTTCATGGAACATTTTTCTTCCAAGTGTGCATTTGCTAGAATTTGCATTGAAAGGTTTTGGAAGGAGCCTGTTGGTATGAATCCTGTGTGAGCAACACTCAGATTTGTTGCATACTGAACAGCATGCTAAATCTCACTTCACAAGCTTAGATTTCTCATCTACCATCTTGAGCTGAATTTAAAATATAACTGCAGTTTATTATGTCACCTGTTCGTCAAACACTGATGCAAAGCTTAGTTTTCAGTGTGAAGAACCCATGACTAGAGAAGGGAAGAAGAAAGGGTCAAGCAGACCTCATTAAAGAGTGTATGGGCAAGAAAACACATCAGATGTCTTGATAGGTTTTTTAAAGTCCTGTTAGACTTGTCATGATTTCCAAAACACTAAATGCCATCTAGTATTTTGGACCCTCCAAAATTACAGTAGAATATTATTATGGGTCATCTTAATTGGAAATATACAGGAAAATCCTGATGATTAATGTAGACTAGTGATAGCTCTCACACATTTATATAACCTATGTTGAAAAGAAAGAAGAAAGGCAGGAAGGAAAGAAGGAAAAAGAGCGGAGAGAGAGGAACAAGAAAACACGTGGATTTGTGGAAATGAAAATTTTTAAATTACTAATTTGCAAGAATGGGTAAGAAAAATACCGAGTATGAACATAAGCGCTTTCAATTCCGTTTGTCTCTTAATCCTTCTCAGTCTGTGGCCAGTTTTGAAACTTGGTGTAACTTCCTTCCTTTATTCCTCCCTCCCTTGCTCCCTCCATCCCTTCTTGCCAGCCTCCTTCCCTTCCTCTCTCCTTGAGTTTCCTTCTTCTTTCTTGTTCCCTCCCTCCCTCCCTCTCTCTTTTTTTCCCTTAGTTTCCCCGGAAGCACATATACCAGCCATTTGAATGCTTTCTGCTCATAGATACTGCCAAGCCCCCTCACCCAGACTGCTGACTAGATTTGGTAGAATGGAATGAGAAACATAGACTTTGTGTCTGTGGCGGCCACCTCTGATGTTGCAGATTTTTGCCGTGATTATGCACTCCAGCCGAGGGACGCTAGAGAGGTTGAAATTTCAACTGTGGGATTTGCCATTTTGGAATTTGCAGTAATGTACTGGATATGCTAACAGCAGCCTGGCTAGCCACCACTTCACAAGGAAGTATTTAAATATACACGTGTAATATGAAGAAAATTGCATTAGATCATAAGGGATGAATTATTTTGTAAATGACTATACCATCAAATACCATACCTGATATCAATCATCTTCATCAGACAGTATCTGTGTATGTAAGTAGATAAACAAAAAAGCAGGAGTTTATTTCTCTCTAATGTATCCTTGACTCTCTAGCGGTGACCTCTGAAATGTCTCTTCTGATCCAGACTTGTTTGAATCATGTGCAACATTTTAGATTTGTCTTTTCTCTGCAAGCTTTTTTTGTTAAGTACCATAACATATTGAACCAAATAGTTTTGCTTGCTTTCTATTGATGACACATGATTTTGGCTTTTATCTTCAGTGGAAAATCAATGTGTCACATGGCGTTCACTAAGAAAAAGGTATGGGGCCTCTTTGTAATTCTTTGTCAGATGGTTGCTTTATCTTGATTTATGCCTTCAAACTTTTTCCCATTCAGCAGAAAATATTGTGTCGCTATCTGTGAGAGCAAAGCGATCTATACCAATTTATGCTCTAAGTGTAGCCTCCTTCCAGAACTGCTTATGGAACATATCAACTCACTATAGATTAGGGACATAATGGATTCTTCTTTCTTAAAAGTGGCAGATTGACAATTTTAGTTCATATACAAGCTTTTATATTAACATTAAAACAATATTTCTATGTAAAGTAAAATATTGTAGTTGATTATTATTCGAGGGCCTCCCAGAATTTCAAGGTCTGAAAATAAATTCAATGTTCCTGGTGGTAACAAAATTGCCCCTACTTCCTTGTATCAGGACTGCCATTTGGAACTGCTGGGGAAGCTCTTTTCAGAAATTATTTTCAAAACAGCATTGTTGCCTTTTGCCAAACTGAAATCTGGTTGTAAACTTTTGAAAACTAGTTCCTTGGAATGGAATTCAAGTTGTCTTCTAAGCAATTTTTTTTAACTCAAACATACATTCTATCTTGCTTTATTATGTCACTATTTGTGTAGGAAACATATTTCTATTTTTACCATTTTCAATTTATTTACATTTACATTTACATTTGTGTGTATATATATACACACATACATACACTTTAAGTTCTGGGATACATATGCAGAACTTGCAGTTTTGTGAAACAGGTATACATGTGCTGTCGTGGTTTGCTGCACCCATCAACCCGTCATCTACATTAAGTATTTCTCCTGATGCTATCCCTCCTCTTTCCTTCCTACCCACTGACAGGCCCCAGTGTGTGATGTTCCCCTCCGTGTGTCTATGTGTTCTCATTGTTCAACTCCCACTTATGAGTGAGAACATGTGGTGTTTGGTTTTCTGTTCTTGTGATAGTTTGCTGAGAATGATGGTTTCCAGCTTCATCCATGTCTCTGCAAAAGACATTAATCCATCCTTTTTTATAGCTGCATAGTATTCCATGGTGTATATGTGCCACATATTCTTTATCCAGTCTATCATTGATGGGCATTTGGGTTGGTTCCTAGTCTTTGCTATTGTGAATAGTGCTGCAATAAACATATGTGTGAATGTGTCTTTATAGTAGAATGATTTATAATCCTTTGGATGTGTACCTAGTAATGAGACTGTTAGGTCAAATGGTATTTCTAGTTCTGGATCCTTGAGGAATTGCTACACTGTCTTCCACAATGGTTGAACTAATTTACACTCCCACCAACAGTGTAAAAGCATTCCTATTTTTCCACATCCTCTCTAGCACCTGTTGTTTCCTGACTTTTTAATGATTGCCATTCTAACTGGCGCGAGGTGGTATCTCATTGGACCAGGGGTGATGAGCTTTTTTTTTTTTTTCTTCGAGACAGCCTCACTCTGTCACCCAGGGTGGAGTGCAGTGGCACAATTTCGGCTCACTGCAACCTCCACCTAATGGGTTCAAGCAATTCTCCTGCCTTAGCCTCTTGAGTAGCTGGGATTACAGATATATACCACCACGCCTGGCTAAAGTTTTTTTGTGTGTTTTGGTAGAGACAGAGTTTCACCATAGTGGCCAGGCAAGTCTCAAACTCCTGACCTTGTGATCCACTCGCCTTGGCCTCCCAAAGTGATGGGATTACAGGCGTGAGCCACCACGCCCAGCCTATGATGAGCTTTTTTTCATGTGTTTATTGGCCGCATAAATGTCTTCTTTTGAGAAGTGTCTGTTCATATCCTTTTCCCACTTTTTGATGGGGTTGTTTTTTTCTTGTAAATTTGTTTAAGTTCCTTGTAGATTCTGGATATTAGCCCTTTGTTAGACGGATAGATTGCAAAAATTTTCTCCCACTCTGTAGGTTGTGTGTTCACTCCGATGATAGTGTCTTTTGTTGTGCAGAAGCTATCTTTAGTTTAATTAGATCCCATTTCTCAATTTTGGCTTTTGTTGCCACTGCTTTTGGTGTTTTAGTCATGAAGTCTTTGCCTATGCCTATGTTCTGAATGGTATTGGCTAGGTTTTCTTCTAGAGTTGTTATGGTTTTAGATCTTATGTTTAAGTCTTTAATCCATCTTGAGTTAATTATTTTATAAGGTGTAAGGAAGGGGTCCAGTTTCAGCTTTCTTCATATGGCTAGCCAGTTTTCCCATCACCATTGATTAAATAGTCAATCTTTCCCCATTGTTTGTTTCCGTCAGGTGTGTCAGAGATATGTTGTATATTTCATGGTACAATGCCTTCTGTCAATGGGGAAAAATAACAAGCATATATGGGATGAATGAAGTCTGCTATGGTTAAGGTTGAGAATATTTACTGATCCTTGAGTTCAGTCTCCAGGAATGTTGGAAATAGAGAATGGAGATAATGGAGATAAAGAAAAGTTCTGAAAATGACACTTCCCATAGTGTCAAAATTGTGATCTATTGGAGAATTCTGTGATACATCAAAATCTCTGTTTATACTGATGTTTGTTATTGTGTATGAGCATATCTTTATCAGGTGTAGGCTATTTCTATACTTTCATGTCTTTAAATCAATGTTTCTATTCACATATGTATATGTGCAAATAGAAGCATGTTAATATTATATATATATATTTTCTGTCATTACCATGATTGCTATGATTATCATTAGCATGTATTATTAGTGTGACCGAAGTATCATCAGTATCAGTTTCTTTTTAACTGCAGTGCTCCTGTAATGCTTCATTTCTACAGAGCCAACCTACACCCACCGTTTCCCTGACTATAACTTTACCTAAAGTATAAGCCCTTATAAAGCCATGAAAGCCTACCAAGAATTGTCAAAGAAGCTAGGCAGCAGCCAGGCTCTGCCTTAGGAAAAGACTTTACTTTTTATTATCATGTGCAGTACTTAACTACTTGTTTTGACCTCTAAGATTTTGCTCTCCTATATTTCTATCCCCTGGCTTTCTGATATTTCATGTGATTATATTTGAAATTTTAACCTTGCTTTTCTTTTTGGAATCTCTGATATCTCTGCTGCCACAGGTAATGACAGGTTCCTCTCTAACTGTTGGTGTTATCCCTGGTCAGATTATTACTGATGACAGAAGTAGATGTTTTACGTGGATTCTCTCGATATCAGAAACAAATACAGATATCACAACTCAAAAATGACAGACTGATAACCATTATGAACTTAGATGCAACATTCTTAATACAATATTAGCAAGTCGAGTCTAGGAATATTTAAAAATGATCATGTGTTTTAACCAAGTGGGGTATATCTCAAGTTGGTTTCAACAACTGAAAATCTACCATGCTGACAGAAAAAAGAAAAATCACGTGACACTCTCAATAGATGCAAAAAGGGAATTTACAAAATGTAACACATTTTTTAAATTAAAAACTCCCAGCAAACTGAGGATAGAAAAGTACATTTTCAAACTGATTATGTGTTTACAAAAAATCTATAGCAAACATCTTACTTAAAATGGTGAAAGCCTTAATACTTTCTACATAAGATTATGAAAAATACAATGATGTCCTCTCTCCCTAGTTCTTTAAAGTATTGCATTCAATATTAAATAAGTGGAAATATATACCAAGTTCATTGATAAATATTTAATACTTATGAGATGATAATTCTCCTGAAATTGATCTCTAGATTCAGTGGAATTCCCATGAAACCTTATAGGTCCTTTTGGATAAATTACAAAACTGATTCTAAAACAGGGAGAAAGAAAGAAGGGAAGGAAGGAGGAATGGACAGAAAGAAGAAAGAAATAAAGAGAAAAGAA
Organism: Gorilla gorilla gorilla; assembly: GCF_029281585.2. Classification (NCBI taxonomy): domain Eukaryota; kingdom Metazoa; phylum Chordata; class Mammalia; order Primates; family Hominidae; genus Gorilla; species Gorilla gorilla. The sequence continues at coordinate 651,172 of NC_073233.2, read as the reverse complement.
AAGAAAATAAGAAATAAGTGACACCCAAGTTGGGAAGAAAGAAAAATACTATTCTCACGTGATGTAAACATATACATAGAAAATCCTTAGGCATCTGCAGAAGTGTGCTAGAGGTATGAAGTGAATTTAACAAAGTTGTAGGATGAAAGATCAATAAATAAAATCAATTGTGTTTCTATACACAATCAACACCAATTAGAAAATAAAATTATGTAAGCAATTTAACTTATAATAGCCTCAAAAATAATAAAATAATTCAGAATAAATTTAATAAAAGGTATGCTGATCCAAAATTTCTAAATCACTAATACGAGAGATTGAATAGGCAGAAATATGTATCAAGTTCATTGGTAAATATACATGCCATACTTATTAGATGATAATTCTTCTGAAACTGATCTCCAGATTTGGCACAATCCCAATCAAACCTATAGGCCTTTTGGGAGAAATTACAAAGCTGATTCTAATTTTTTTTTAAATGTGGAAGTCCTAGAATAGCCAGAGCATGTTTTAGAAAGAAGAATAAAGTTGGAAAACTTTCCAAATTTCAAGACATATTGTAAAGCTACACTAACCAGTACAGTAAACTTACTGGCATGAAGAAGACATATATATCAGTGAAACAGAATAAATAATTTAGAAATATATCCAGCCTTACATGGCCAAAGTTGCCAAAATAATTCAATAAGGAAATCAATGTCTTTATAAAGATGGCACTAATAAAATTGGATATTAAATGGAGAATATGAACTTCAGAATTACCTCACACCATATCCTCAAATTAACTCAACATGTATTTTATACATAATGTAAATATAAAAAGTATAAAGCTTACTGAATAGGAAAAATTTTTAATAATCTTACTATAGCTAAAAATTTTTTAGATAAGAAAAGGATGGATGAAAATGGAAAAAAATAGTAAGTTGGACTTCATGAAATTAAGACTTTTGCAATTTAAAACATAGCATCAAAAAATGAAAAGGCAAACCACAGATTGGGACAGAATAATTTTAAATATGTCTGATAAAGAACTTTCATCTAGAATGTACACATAACTAAAAAACTAAATAACAAAACACAAATAACTCATTTAACATAATATTTTGACCCAAATGGGCCAAATATTTGTACAGATATTTTAATTTAAAAAGAGATGATGTCCAATACACAAATGAAAAGATACTTAACATTACCCGTCATCAGGGAAATGCAAGTTAAAACCACATTGAGGTACCACTGTACACCCACTGGAGTGGCTGACACGAGCAGAACTGACCATACCACATGATGTGAAGAATTGCTATTCACACCTGGCTAGTGGGACTTCAAAATGGTACAGACATTTTGGAAAGCAGTTTGGCAGTTTCTTTTAATGTTAAACTTAGTACTGATCATATAGCCAAATAATTCCACTGCGACTCAAAATAAATAAAAACATATCCGTACCAAGCCTCATCCTTGAAGTTCATAGCAGATGTGTCCATCAACTTGTAAATGGATAAACCAGTTGTAGATGGAGTACCACTCAACAATAAAAAGGAGCAAACTGGTACAACAGCAATATAAATGAATATCAAAAGCATTATGCTCAGTGAAAGAAGCTAGACATGAAAGACACCAATGTATCATTCCACTAATAGGATACTCTAGAAAATGCAAACTGTAGAAACAGAAGCAGATTAGTGGTTGCCTGTGTTCAGGAATGGAGAAAAGATCAAATGTAAAACAGCAAAAGAAAACATTTTGTGATGATGCAGATTTTCTGTATCTTGATCATGATTGTGGTCAAATGATGATATTCATCTGCCATAACCCATTAAATTGCACATTGAAAAGGGTGAATTTTGCTGTGTGTACATTATACTTAAATGGAGCTGTAAATATGTTTGGAGCTTATCTGTGAACATTAGTTGCAGAGCAGGAGTTATTTTTATAGAGTGGAAATCTGCTGAGTGCCAACTTGAGAAGGGTTGAAAAAAATTAGAACCTTCTTCCAACACATTTCAGTTAGAACACTCTTAGGATGTCGTTACAGCTGCGCTCTATATTGGAGTCTCTGATGAAATCACATGTCTAACAATCTCAGCATGCCTTTAATCAACAGAATATACACGTGTTTTCTTTTTTTACTATAAAGGATATACCAAACAACTTTTTCAAGACTTTACTTCAAAAAGGCACGTAGTTTTGCAACATTTTTGGTAAGTCTTTAATTATTTCAAAATGAAAAATTGAAAATAAAATGCAATTATTTACTCAGGCCCCCCACAAAAAAGGCCTGTACGGGGAATGCATGTGGTGTGTGTGTGTGTGTGTGTGTGTGTGTGTGTAAGTGTGTGATTTGAAGAATTGAAAAAATTTTAGTGGGGTTTTGTAGCATCACTTTGATAGCATCCTGTAATTTTGAATTGTGTTAGAAATAAAAATAAAGTGAATACACTGATAAAAGAATTTGAAAAGAATTTGCATTATTGCCTAAATTATGTGTGGTTTCCACAGTGGCATGAATCGAGCATCTTTAACCTACATAACAATATATCAGAATGTATTAGGTAAAAAATAAGTAAACTAGTATAACAAAGTTAAATATTTCTAAAGGAAAATTATAGCTTTATTTTTTTTCCTGAACTGTTTTGAGGAGATATTTACACCAAAAGATATTATCATTGATCAATGAAACTTTTTCAGAATTTGCTTGTGTCCCACCAATATTTGATTACATAGTGCTTCTGTGAGTTCCATTTCATTAATTTAGCATTGACAGGAGAGAAGGCAATGGCTCTGCAGCCTCTCTTGGTGTGGCATGATCCTGGTTCCGCTGGCTGATCTCTATTAGAACCATGGCCTTAATCATGCCTTTCATGCTTCTAACTTGATTTGCATTTGTTGTGTAATCCAAATTTATTCTCTCGTTTAGTCGCTTCCACCCATAGAAAAGCAGGTCTTTTTCATTTCTCCTTCACCATTGCCCCCATTTTTTCTTTTTGTCCTCCCATGATGAAAAACAAGACAGAAACAAACTATAACAGCAACAGACACCTTTAGTCTGTGGTCACCAATGCATTGTAGCACTAAACTTTGTTCAAAATCTCTAGATCTGACCTCTATATCTGCTGTTCCCAGAGTTTTTCAATGTATTCTCTAGACTGCTGTGACCCATTGACAGAAAGTCTAGCTATATTTAACTGAAAGTTATTAATGTCTGATATGGTTTGGCTGTGTCTGCACCGAAATCTCATCTTGCACTGTAGCTCCCATAATTCACATGTTGTGGGAGGGACCCAGTGAGAGGTAAGTGGATCATGGGGGCAGTTTTCCCCACACTGTTCTAGTGGTAGTGAATAAGTCTCATGAGTTCTGATGGTTTTATAAGGGGAAACCCCTTTCGCCTTTCACTTGGTTCTCATTTGCTAAATCATGCCTCTCAGCTGATTCTCTCTAGAATTTATTCTCAGGAGATCTAATTAATAACTTGTCAAGCTGATGTCCATCCTTGGGGACAACTCGTATCTGAAGAATGGCCAGTGAAAGGTATTAAAACTCCATACTCCTGCCTCAATTTAGGGCAACTCTGAAGGGTCACCCCAGCTTCTCAGCTCCCCCTTGAGATTAGCTGAGGTATTTGTTGTGACTGCCTCACATCTCAACTCCCTTTATCCAATTCAGCTTTTTCGCCACAGTTGTTGGTTCCTAGGATTTTACCCAGTTAAATGTTCTCTACACAAATCTCTATCTCAAATCTGCTTTACAGGGAATGTGGCCTCAGACAGGTTTTCATTAGGTTCTGGACATAACTCTCATTAGTCATTGATATGATTCGGCTGTGTCTCCGGCCGAATCTCACCTTGATTGTAATTATCCCCGCAAGTCAAGGATGGAGTCAGGTGGAGATAATTGAATCATAGGGGCGGGTTCCCCCTACTGTTCTCCTGGTAGCGAATAAGTCTCACCAGATCTGATGCTTTTAAAATGGGAGTTTCTCTACACAAGCTTTCTTCTCTGCTACCATTTAAGATGTGCCTTTGCTTCTTTTTTGCCTTCTGCCGTGACTGTGAGGCCTCCCCAGCCATGTGGAATTGTGAGTTCATTAAACCTCTTTCCTTTATAAATTACCCGGTCTTGGGTAGGACTTTATTAGCAGCATGAGAACAAACTAGTACAGTCTGTTCTATAAGCCCAAGTCGGATCACAGAGTCCCGCTTTCTGTTTTGTTTTCTATCCCATATTTCAACTAAAACTTGACTCATATAGACTTAAAACAAAATAATTAAGCATGGCTAATATTTATTTAATATTTTATACGTGTCAGGTACTGTATTTTGTAACTTATCTTTTAATAATCTTTCCAAATCTCTTAAAGGAGAATTCTGCTCTTTTATAGAGAAAATAAGGATGGCTCTGAAAATGTTAGTAGTAGGGGAAGTAGGATGAGGGACATAGGGGGCACTTTGTGTTATTTGTGCATTTTACTATCAGTCTAAAATCAGGTCAAAATAAAAATAAAAAAATGAGAAGTAGAAGCAGGTTGTTAAGATTTTCAGTGTGACTCTAGAATTTTTTTGTTTGTTGTTTGTTTTGGAGTGTAGTGGTATTATCTCTGCTCACTGCAACCTCCACTTCCCAGGCTCAAGCAATTCTCCTGCCTCAGTCTCCCAAGTAGCTGGGATTATAGGTGTCCGCCACCACACCCAGCTAATTTTTGTATATATATATATTTTTTAGTAGAGATGGGGTTTCAGCATGTTGGCCAGGCCAGTCTCCAACTCCTGACTTCAAGTCATCCGTGCGCCTCAGCCTCCCGAAGTGCTGGGATTATAGGCATGAGCCACCACTCCTGGCCCAAAGTTCATATTTTAACTACTAACCTAAATTATTTTAAAAACAAAAGCCTCCTTTGACTCAAACCAGGTCAGAGTGACATGATCATGTGCCTGTTTTGTGCAGGGTGAAGTGAGATTATTATCTAGGAAATAGCTGAAATGTCTTGTTGTGGGCATAAATATTTCATATAAATTCTAAGCTTCATATTAGCACTTAGATTATAATTATCTAAAGAATAGAGAACAATTTCATATAATTTTCAGTGTATCAGGCGAATCAAAAGTATACATACAAGCATGCAGATGAATTTCAGTGAATATAGTGGTGACAATGCTCAACAGAATATGTGTCCCCCACCCCATCCCTGCTTCTTGCTCTTTCACTGTCCTAAAGATAGAACAAAATGGTTCAGGCATCCAGCTTGTCCCCTCCACACTTCACACTTTTACTTAATAGCAGCTTATCTTTAACACTTTGTCATCTTTAAGATGTTGCTAATTCTTTCTGGTAGATCCCAGGACTGAGGATGAGGAAGAATGATTTTATTTAAATAAAGTTGCTAAATTAAAAACAATTTTTTTTAGTTTTAAAATATTTTCATTATTTTATAAAATTTTTGTGGGTATATAGGAGGTTTATATATTTGTGGGGTACATGAGATGTTTTGATACAGGCATGCAGTGTGAAATAATCACATCATGAGGAATGGGCTTTCCATCCCCTCAAGCATTTATCCTCTGAGTTAAAAACTATTCAATTGGCTGGGCGCGGTGGCTCACGCCTGTAGTCCCAGCTCTTTGGGAGGCCAAGGGGGGCGGATCACCTGAGGTCAGGAGTTTGAGACCAGCCTGGCCAACATGATGAAACCCCATCTCTACTAAAAATACAAAAATTAGCCAGGTGTGGTGGCGAGTGCCTGTCATCCCAGCTACTCGGGAGGCTGAGACAGGAGAATCATTTGAACCTGGGAGGTGGAGGTTACAGTGAGCCGAGATCATGCCATTGTACTCCAGCCTGAGTGACAAGAGTGAAACTCCATGTCAAAAACAAACAAAAATCAATTACATTCTTTAAGTTATTAAAATTAAACATTGTAAATGATTTTTTTCCCAAAGCTTTTTCAGAGAAATAAAAAGTAGAAACAAAGACACTTTCTACTGATTTCCAACATGTTGACTGTATTTCTAGCATGTGTTAAGGTGAAAAATTGATTTTATGTTTAATACAAAACATAGCATGATGTAATGAAAAGCAAGATTGTAATGATAAACGAAAATAACACTAGTGCTAATTTTTTTCAATTTGAAGCATTGGATTAAAATGAATTAGGTTATATTCCAACATGTTTATATTGAATTTCTTTTTTCTCCAATTGGTTTCTTTTTATTAATGGGGGAGTGTTGCATTTGTATAAGGTTTCCCTATTATATTCAATTGTTTTGAGATGCTTTTAATATGAAGTTTTTATGTTTTCTTTTTGATGTATACATGTTATGCTTTTATGCTGAATTTGATAATTGGTGCTGTATGTGCAAAACAAATTTAATTTCCCAGCTTTTATTTTTTAAAGCCCTGGGAAGCAACATAACAAAGTAGAAATAGTATCAAGACAGGAGTTAGAATACCTGGATTCTAAAATTTAAATTAAATTAGGATCTAGTGACATTATAGGTGTTCCTTGATCTTCTGATGACCTGATTCCTCAAAAGAAAAATAAAATAATCTATAAATTGTTTCTAATTCTAAAACTCTATCAATCCTATTTTTAAAATTATAATTAGTTGAACTCTATAAGGTCACAAAAATCCCTATTAAGAAACTAAAATAAAATTTTATCATATCTTAAAAATACTCTGATCTTTTTTTATATGCTGACATGAATTCTAATTATTTTTGAGCCCCTAAAAAACATTTAAGATCACAGTTTATGTTTTATTATTGACTTTCAGATAATTAACATTTTACTGATAGATATGAACAAATCCACTCTAACAGAGATAGTCATTAGTTTATTTCTCTCTTTTCAGTATCAATAAAAAGTATCGATTTACCAATAACAATGAATTAATTGCCTGAAATAAATGAAACGTAAGCAGCAAAAGTGAACCTTTTAGTATAACTCTTCTTGTAAACATTGACTTAGTTCAAAGGGAGCTTATCTTTAAAAAAAAGCGCTAATTCATGTCTATTGGTATAGATATAATCTTTTGTTCCTTGAAAATAGATCCTACTATACTCCAGACACTATGCCACTTGGTGCAGATATTAACACAAATAGCAGGTGATCATTGTCCTCATGGAGTTTATTTTAAAGAGAACAAAGTGAGACAAAGGCACACAAGCAAAGAACTACAATACAAAGGGGATGGCATCTGACTCAGCATGGAGGTGTCACGGAAGGTGTTGTTTTGCTTAGGTTTTGAAGTGTGGGTAGGAGATGGCCCATGTTGAGAGTGGGAACTGGGAATTAAAAAGATGAGGAGGTCTCTGCAAATCTACATGGATGGGAAGTAGCATGCTGATGTGGGAAACAACTAAAAAGTTCCAGAATGCATGGTTTATAAAGCGTGAGTCAGAGAGGGCTAGACCAGTAGCCAGATCAAGGATATCTCACATGTTATAGTCATGAATTAGTGCATTGACCTGCAGGCCATGGGAGTCACTGAAGGTTTCAGTCAGGTAAGTGAGCTGATCAGAACAGTCCTTTAGATAGGCCGCTCTTTTGGCTGTAAGGGGGACACGTTTGAAGTAGGGCTATAGCTAAAAATATACAGACACTTCCTCTTGTCTACAGCCCTGCTGGCATCTGTTGTATTTTGACTTTTTCATAATAGTCATTCCAACCGGTATGAAATGGTATCTCATTGTGTTTTGATTTGCATTTTTCTGATGATTAGTGATTCTAACCATTTTTTTTTTGTATTTGTTGGCCATTTGTATATGTTCTTTTGAGATGAGTTTGTTCATGTCCTTTGCCCATTTTTTAATTGGGTTATTTTTTTTCTAATTGATTTAAGTTCCCTGTAGATTCTGGATACTAAAAAACAAACAAAAACCAGAAGTAAATAAATTCTCAGGACACACACACCCACACCCACACCCACAGAGAGAGAGAGAGAGAGAGAGAGCGCCTAGGTAAGAGGCCACCAACCACCAGGGTCTAAACTGGGAACACTTTCTAGTACAGAATGAATGGAAAGGATTCATGAAATATCTAGAAAGTAACGTTAATGAGATTTACATGTATGGAGTGAATGAGGAGAAACAGGGATCATTCAGGATTCTGGTAGGGATAACAGGGGGAGCCATTAGTTGAAATTTTGAAGTGGGAGAAGGAGAGGCAGTTTTAGGGAGAAAGATGAGTTGTTTTTTAGGTATTTCAAACCCTTGAAGCTTCTATGGGACATCGAAGTGGAAATAACAGTCTGTGGTTTGGGACAATAAAGAAAGAAATTGGTTGAAGACTAGGGGAAGAGTATAGAGCAAAGAAATATTTAAGATAATAAACATAGAGAGATAGCTGAAAATGTGGGACTGGATTACAAAGGAAGAGTGATTTAGTTATGAAGCCCAAGGGCTGACAGGAATGGGTGACTACTCGAGGAGTTCATATGCATCTGTTATTGTATGAGTAAAAAAAATTATCTGTTCCTTCCTAAAGATATCTTCAACCTGTTTTTGGATACATATGGGCACTGCTTTTCATTCTCTTAGCCCCATTTCTTATTTTAGCCTCTGCTGTAGCAATCAGTTCTGCACAGGCTTTGACCCAGGCTTTGACTAGTTGGTGCAGGTGTGATATGACACTTACCTGGAATGGCCCACAGTTTGTGGCTGCTCTCACTTAAGCAGGTGGGATGCTCATGTAGGTGTAACCTAGAAGCTTGGTAGAGTTTATGCCCATGGGGCAACCTGTGACCACTCAAAAATAAAGCCCTTTCCTCCTCCCAGATTGAGGAGCCTTGCATTATGTAATAAAACTCCTTAGAAGGCCTATTAGGTTCCAATACTGCATTAGGCAACTTGATAAGGTATCCCATCATCAGCCTTCCTTTCTTCCCTCATTCCTCTGCCTCTCACTCTTTCTTCCTAAGTTAACTTCTTAGATAAAATGCCAACTTTCTATATTTTGTTTCACATCAGGGAAAATAATTGTATATCCCATTTCAAACGCACATAAAAAGGTTACTGTATAGAAAATTTGTCTTTAATAGATTAAGGTGTAACTTTCCAAATACTTTAAAATTTTATTTCAGATACGTTTTTCATTTTTATAAGCTTCATCTAAAAGCAGAGTTCACCTAAGAATATACCTAACAGCATATTACATAAAATATATTTTATATTTCAGTAGTTTAGCTAGGATTCTTTCAAAATTGAGAGGATCTACAAATATTTCTAACACATTAGTTTTCAGTCTTAAGGCTGAGTCAAGAACAAAGCTCCTAAACCTTGCATTGGTGATTGAGAACATTTTAAAATTGTTATTTAATTCATTAATTTATTTTTAAAAAATTTTCACATTGTAATCATATAGATTTATAGGATACAATTTGATGTTTCAATGAATATGTATGTTGTCTAATTATCCAATAAGGATAGTTAGTGTATTAATTACCTCATGCATTTATCATTTCTTTTTCATAAGAAATTTCAAAATCCTTTCTTCTAGATACTTTGTAATATACAATACTTTACTTTTAACTATAGTCACCCTGATTTGCAAAGAACACTTCAACTTATTCTTCCTATATAATTGTGATTTCATAACTGTTAACCAATCTATCTCCATTTTGCCCTCCCCACTTCTTCCTCACTGGTAACCACTATTCTACTCTACTTCTCTATTAACATTTTTTTTTTAAGATTCCACATATGAGAGAGATCATGCGGTATTTGCTTTCTGTGTCTGGCTTATTTCACCTAACATTGTATCCTACAGGGTCATCCATGTTGTTGCAACTGGCAGAATTTCATTCTTTTTTTATTGCTGAATAGTATTTCATTGTGTGTGTGTCCATATATATATATATATATATATAATTTTATGTATAATTATAATTACACATAAAATTATATATAAATATAATTAATTTTATGTATAATTATAATTACACATAAAATTATATATAATTATAATTATATATAATTTTATATATATAATAATAATATATATTATATGTAATATATAATATACATAATGTATATTATATATAATATACGTAACGTATATTATATTATACATAATATATATTATATATATTATACATGATATATATTTTGTATAATATACATAATATATATTATATATATAAAATTCACTTCTTTGTTTTTAGACACATAAGTTGATTCCATATCTGATTATTAGAAATAGTGCTACAGTAAACATAAGAGTGCAGATATTTTTCAAACACAGTGATTTCATTTCCTATGGATATATACCCAGTAGTGGGATTGCTGGGTTATGTGATCAAATGATGGTTTTTTTGTTTTTTTTTTATTTTTTAGCGAACTTCCATAAAGTTTTGCTTAATGGTTGTACTAGTTTACAACTCCATCAACAGTGTGTAAGTGTTCCCTTTTCTCCACTTCCTTGCCAACTCTTGTTATCTTTTACCTTTTTGGTAATAGCCATTCTAATGGGTGAACTGGTATCTCATTGTGGTTTTGATTTGCATTTCCCTGATGGTTAGTGATGTTGAACATGATTTTATTATATATTCGTCTTGACCATTTCTATATTTTCTCTTGTGGCATGTCTTTTAGTTTATTTTGTCCTTTTTTTTTTTTTTTTAGAAGGAGTCTTGCTCTGTTGCCCAAGCTGGAGTACAGTGGTGCAATCGGGGCTCACGGCAACCTCCATCTCCCTCTTTCAAGCAATTCCCCTGCCTCAGCCTGCTGAGTAGCTGGGGTTACAGGCACACGCCATCATGTTTGGCTAAATTTTTGTATTTTTAGTAGAGAAATGATTTCACCATATTGGTCAGGCTGGTCTCAAACTCCTGACCTCAGGCAATCCACCTGCCTCAGCCTCCCAGTTTTGCCCATTTTTAAATAAGTTTTTTTTATGTTTTTGCTGTTGAGTTGTTTAAGTTTCTTATATAATCTGGGCATTAACTCCTTAGCAGATGTATAGTTTGCAAATATTGTATCCCATTCTGTAAGTTGTTTTTTCACTCTGTTAAGTTTCCTTTGCTGTGCAAAAGCATTTTAGTTTGATGAAACCCCATTTATCTATTTTTGCTTTTGTTGCCTGTGCTTTTGACGTCTCATTTAAAAAATCCTTGTACAACCCAAAGTTATAGAGAATTTCCCACATGTTATCTTCTAGTAGTTTTTCATAGTTTTCAATCTTACCTTTAGGTCTTTAATCGCATTTGAGTTGATTTTGTATAAGGTAAAAGATAAGGGTCTAATTTCATTATCCCACATATAAATATCCAATCTTCTCAGTACCATTTAATGAAGACACTGTCTTTACCCCTGTGTGTGCTCTTGACTCCTTTTTTGAAAATCAGTTGACTTTAGGTATGAGAATTTATTTCTGAGCTGTATATTCTCTTCCATTGGTCTATGTGTTTGCTTTATTGCAGTGCCATGCTGTTTTGCTTACTATGGCTTTGTAGTATATTTTGAAGTCAGGTAGTGTGGTGCCTCCAGCTTTGTTATTTTTGCACAGGATTGCTTTGGTTATTTGGGGTCTTTTCTGGTTTCATACAAATTTTAGGGTATTTTTTTCTATTTCTGTGAAGAATTTCATTGGTATTTTGATAGGGATTGCACTGAATCTGTAGGACATTTTGTTAGTATGGTCATTTCAATAGTATCAATTCTTCCATTCCATGAGTATATAGTGTCCATTTTTTGTGTATTGTAAATTTTTCCATCAGTGTGTTATAGTTTTCATTGAAGAGATCTTTCATGACCTTGATTAAATTTATCTGCAGATTTCTTGGTAGCTATTGTAAATGGAATTCCTTTCTTGATGACTTTTTCAGATAGTTCACTATTAGTGTATAGAAACACCACTGAATTTTCTGTGTTGATTTTGTATACTACAACTTTACTGAATTTATTTATGATTTCTAGTAGTTTTTGGTCAAGTCTTTAGGGTTCTCACTCTATATAAGTATATATAGAAAGAACCCTAAAGAGAGAGAGATCATATATATCTATATGATCATATATATAGATGTATACATATGTATGTGAGATCACATTTTCTACAAACAGAAACAATCTGACTTCCTTCTTTCCAGTTTGGATCCCTCTTATTTATTTCTTTTGTCTAATTGCTCTGGCTCTGACCTCCAGTACTATGCTAAATAGAAGTGGTAGAAGTTGACATCCTTGTCTTCCTCCATATCATAGAGGAAAAGCATTTAACTATTCACCATAAATAAGATGTTAGCTGTGGGTTTGTCACATATGGCGTTTACTGCGTTGAGGTACACTCCTATACCTACTTTCTTGACAGTTTTTATCATAAAGGAATGTTGACTTTTGTCAAGTGTTCTTTTTGCATCTGTTGAAATGATCACATGGTTTTTGTTTTTCTTTCTATTGTGGTGGTGTATCATATTTACTGATTTGTGCATGTTAAGCCATCCTTTCATCCCTGGGATGAATCCCACTTGATTACAGTGAATACTCTTTTTAGTGTGCTGTCGAAGTCAGTTCACTTGTATCTTGTTGAGAATTTTTGTATCTATGTTCTCCAGGAATATTGGCCTGTTATTTTCATTTTGTGCATGTCTTTGTCTGGTTTTAGAATCAGGATATTGCGAGCCTCATAAGATGAGTATGGAAGTATTCCTTCCTCATTACTTTTGTGGAAAAGTTTGTGGAGAATTGGTAGTTATTCTTTAACTGTTTGGTAGAATTCAGCAGTGAAGACATCAGGTCCTGGGTGTTGGTTGTTGTTGTTGTTGTTTTGATGGAAGATGTTTTATTATTGATTCAATTTCCAAACTCATTATTGATGTGTTCAGATGTTATATTTCCTCACAATTTAATCTGGGTAGTTGTATGTGTGCAGAAATTTATTCATTTTATTCTACATTATCAAATTTGTTGGCATATAGTTATGAGTAATGTCTTACAATCCCTTATATTTCTGTGGTGTATCAGTTGTAATGTCTCCTTTTTCATCTTTTATTTATTTGAATTTTCTCTCCTTTTGTCTTAGTTTAGCTAAAGGTTTGTCAGTTTTACCTTTACACTTTGTCTTATTTATCTTTTGAAATATTTTTTAGTGTCTGTTTCCTTTATATCTGCTGTGAGCTTTATTATTTCCTTCCTTCTACCAATTTTGGGTTTAGTTTGTTTTTGATGTTCTAGTTACTTGAAGTGTATAATTTTGCTTTGTGATTTGAAAATCTTTCTTCATTTTTGGTGTAGGCTTTTATTGCTATAAATTTCCCTCTTAGAACTGCTTTTGCTACGTTCCATAGGTTTGGGTATGTTGGATTTTCATTCTTACTTGTCTCAGTGACTTTTGAAATTGTTCTATTAATGTCTTAATGAGACCTATTGATTTCTTGGGTGCATGCTATTTAATTTCCATGTTTTTATAAAATTTCCAAGGGCTTTCCTGTTGTTGATTTCTGGCTTTATATCACTGTAATCAGAAAAGATACTTCATATGATATCTGTCTTCTTAAGTTTGTTAAGACTTATTATGTGTCATAATGTATGATTGGTCCTAGAGAATGTTTGGTGTACAGTTGAGAATAATTTGTATTCTGCAGCTGTTGGATGATGTATTAGTCTGTTTTCATACTGCTGATAAAGACATACCCGAGACTGGGTAATTTACAGAGAAAAAGAGGTTTAGTGGACTCATAGTTCCACGTGGCTGGGGAGGTCTCCCAATCATGATGGAAGGCGAAAGGCACATCTTACATGGTAGCAAACAAAATAGAATTGAGAACCAAGTGAAAGGGTTCCCCCTTATAAAACCATCAGATCTTGTTAGACGTATTCACTACCACAAGAACAGTATGGGGGAAACCGCCCCCATGATTCAATTATCTCCCACTGGTTCCCTCCCACAACATGTATGAATTATGGGAGCTATAATCAAGATGAGATTTCGGTGGGGATATACAGCCAAACCATATCAGGTGAGATCTTCTTTACCTGCTAGGTCCATTTGGTCTATGGTATAGTTTGAGTCTGTCATTTTTGGTTGATTTTCTCTTCATATAATCTGTCCATTTTTAAAGTGGAGTGTTGAAATTTCCTACTAATATTGTATTGCAGTCAATCTCTACCTTTAAATCTAATATTTGCTTTATATATCTGGTTGTTCTGGTGTTGGGTACATATATAGTTACACGTAAGTAATATATATGTTATGTCCTCTTATTGAATTGGGCCTTTTATCATTTCATTATACAGCGACATTCTTTTTTTATATAGTTTTTTTATTTAAAGCCTTTTAAAATATGACATGACTGTGGCTACTCCTGCTTGCTTTTCATTTGTTTGCATAAAATATATTTTTCCATCTCTTCACTTTCAGTCTATTTATCTTTAATAGTGAGGTAAGTATCATGTAGGCAGCATATAGGTGGGTTTTGCTATCTGAATCCATTCATCCACTTTATATCTTTTAAGTAGAGTTTAATCCACTTCTATTGAAGTTTATTATTGATAAATTAGGACTTCCTTCTACCATTTCATTAGTTGTTTTTTAGATTACTTGTTCACTTCTTCCTTTCTTATTGTTTATCTCTCTAGTTTGGTGGTTTTCTGTGGTGCTAAGCTTTGTTTCTTTTCCCTTTTTTGGTGTGTGTGTGTGTATCTGCTGTAATTTATTTCTTTCTGGTTAGTGAAACTAACATACAGAGTCCTGTATTTGTAACAGACTATTTTACACTGATAACAACTTAACTTCTGTCACATAAAAATACTCTTGACTTCTCCCCCACCACACACACAATTTATATTTTTGTTACGTTACATTGCATCTTTATGAATGTTAGACTCAATGGAACATAGGATCTATGTCACAACTAAATCAATTATTTAATGGCAGCATTAAAGCAGGCCAAAGAATGTGAAAAACTGGTGTGGGTGTATTTAACTTTTTAAAAACTATGTTTCATAATGTTTTCATTAAAAAGTCTTTATCAATTTGCTAATGCCTAATTTTTACAACCAGCCACCATAGATTTTACAGGATAAATATATTATTTCAGTGGTAATTGAAGCAGAATTTTTGTTGCTCTTCTTACCCTTAGAGATTGTCTATTATCCTCAGACGTAATTCTTTGATTTTTTTTTCTTTTCATGTTGTTACACATAGTTACCAACAATCAACGTGAGAATAACCTTTGAATATTTTCAAGCATTAAGATTTGTTTATACAACTGCAGAATTAGACAACCAACACTCTTGGGTCTTTACCTCTCAGCATACACCTGATTATTAACTTAAAGGTATGATGGGAAAAGTATCAATTTTTCTTGGTCACCTAGATTTAGAAATATGTAATAACTATAAGCTTGGGTCTGCTTCTTCAGAAGCCTAGGAAGTGGAGTGATGGTTCTCTGAAGAGGCTGGAAACAAAGTATGTGTTTCCAGAAGGCTTAATAGAATATGTTGAGACATAGGCCATTAACACAAAAGTGAAAGAAATGCAAAAAATGTATGAAAGTAAGGATTTGAGAAGGGAAATTTTATTTTTCAGTCTAAGATTCCTATGAATTATATGAAAGTAAATGTCCTATCCTTAAAATTAGCCAAAGGAAGCACTTTACTTATCAATATGATATGACTTTTCATACTCTTATCTAAAGATATCCTAAACTAAGATCCAGTTTTCTAAGAAAAGACTTTTTACTCATGCTTTAAAGCATGCTAGATGATTCCTACCACATCACATAATGTTGTTTACATGTATGATATAAACTGCATTTATTCTTCAACTCACTGGTTCCTTAGGCTTCTTATCTTTCCTTGCACGCTTAGATAATTTTATGTAAAATTGATTTTTAGAAGTTTAGTTGCTGGGCGTAGTGGCTGTCACCTGTAAACCCAGTACTTTGGGAATTCAAGGCAGGTGGATTGCTTGAGTCTTGGAGTTTGAGGCCTGCCTGGGAAAGATGACAAACCCCATTTGTACAAAAATAAAAATATTAGCTGGATATGGTGGCACATGCCTGTGGTCCCAGCTACTCCAAGGCTGAGGTGGGAGGATGACTTGAGTCCGAGAGGCAGAGGTGTGAGCCAAGATCATGCCCTGCTCTTCAGCCTGGGCAAAGAAGCCAGACCCTGTTTCAAAAAAAAAAATCTAGTGAGATTTGATTTCTATTTCTATGTGATTCAAAACTAGGAGAGCTTCAAGGCTAATGACTATTAAAAAATGGCCATTGCTACTTGCATTTTCTATGAAGCCAGCATACACAGCAACGTGCAACCAAAAACCAAGCTATTTAATATGTAGCTTAGATTTCAGGTTTGATTGTCTTTGAGGTTTGATTATTGCAGAGATCAATTGCCAGACCAAATATAGACTAATTCTGTATTTGGTCTTTTTATCATATGAAACATCCCAGCCTTGGGTATAAATTAAGAGCAAGTACGGATGTTTATACCGATAGCGGTGTAGATATTTCCATCTTTATACAGATAGCGGTGTAGATATTTTCATGTCTATACAGATAGCGGTGTGGATGTTTCCATGTTTATACAGATAGTGGTGTAGATATTTCCATGTTTATAGAGATAGCGGTGTAGATATTTCCATGTTTCTACAGATAGCATGGTAGATATTTCCATGTTTATAGAGACAGCGGTGTAGATATTTCTATATTTATAGGGATAGCGGTGTAGTTATTTCCATGTTTATACAGATAGCGGTGTAGATATTTCCATGTTTATACAGGTAGCAGTGTAGATATTTCCATGTTTGTACAGGTAGCGGTGAAGATATTTCCATATTTATACAGGTAGCGGTGCAGATATGTGAATTCATTAAACCTCTTTTTCTTTATAAATTACCCAGTCTTGGGTATGTCTTTATCAGCAGCACGAAAATTGACTTATACACTCACTGTCCATGAATGATACTCTGTTAGCCCATTTGCATTGTTATAAAGAAATACCTGAGGCTGGGTAATTTATAAAGAAATGAGGTTTATTTGGCTCCTTGTTCTGAAGGCTGTACATGAAGCATAGTACTGGCACCTGCTTCCAGGGAGGGCCTCAGGAACCTTCCAATCATGGTGGAAGGTGAAGGGAAACCAGCATATCACATGGTGAGAGAGGAAGCAAGAGAGACAGGGAGGAGGTGTCAGTCTCTTTTAAACAACCAGATATCGCATGAACTCACAGGGTAAGAACTCATTCATTACCAAGAGGACAGCACCAAGCCATTCAGGAGGCATCTATCTCCAACATTGGGGATCACATTTTAACGTGAGATTTGAAGGGGACAAACATCCAAACTATGTCAGATACCAAAGCTGACAATGCTTAGGATCTTTAGCTGTTCCAGGTTCTGGGAAAAGGGAGAGAGTTAGCTTCCCTCGTCTATGCTGTGCTACTCCATATTATATTGGTAATTATTGTTCTCTAAAGGTTCTTAAAAGCAAATAAACAAATGCAAGGCAAAACATTTGAAATGGAAGGCAAAACACAAGAAATGCAAGGCAAATGCATTAAAAACTTTTGAGTGTTAATATATAGATTTTATTTTATCTTTTTAATTTCTTTTGCTTAACCAAATAGATTATGTAGTTTTGATTAACTGGCCATGAAATAGCTCTGCCTACATAGAATTTCCCATGAATAATTGGTTGTGGAGACTTTTGTGTGTGACCCAAATCCTCCCTCAAAACTGAAGTTTGCCCAGCTATTGGGAGTGTTGGCAATTCATGCCTCTCAGCTGATTCTCTCTAGAATTTATTCTCAGGAGATCTAATTAATAACTTGTCAAGCTGATGTCCATCCTTGGGGACAACTCGTATCTGAAGAATGGTCAGTGAAAGGTATTAAAACTCCATACTCCTGCCTCAATTTAGGGCAACTCTGAAGGGTCACCCCAGCTTCTCAGCTCCCCCTTGAGATTAGCTGAGGTATTTGTTGTGACTGCCTCACATCTCAACTCCCTTTATCCAATTCAGCTTTTTTGCCACAGTTGTTGGTTCCTAGGATTTTACCCAGTTAAATGTTCTCTACACAAATCTCTATCTCAAATCTGCTTTACAGGGAATGTGGCCTCAGACAGGTTTTCATTAGGTTCTGGACATAACTCTCATTAGTCATTGATATGATTCGGCTGTGTCTCCGGCCGAATCTCACCTTGATTGTAATTATCCCCGCATGTCAAGGATGGAGTCAGGTGGAGATAATTGAATCATAGGGGCGGGTTCCCCCTACTGTTCTCCTGGTAGCGAATAAGTCTCACGAGATCTGATGCTTTTAAAATGGGAGTTTTCCTACACAAGCTTTCTTCTCTGCTACCATTTAAGATGTGCCTTTGCTTCTTTTTTGCCTTCTGCCGTGACTGTGAGGCCTCCCCAGCCATGTGGAATTGTGAGTTCATTAAACCTCTTTCCTTTATAAATTACCCGGTCTTGGGTAGGACTTTATTAGCAGCATGAGAACAAACTAGTACAGTCTGTTCTATAAGCCCAAGTCGGATCACAGAGTCCCGCTTTCTGTTTTGTTTTCTAGCCCATATTTCTACTAAAACTTGACTCATATAGACTTAAAACAAAATAATTAAGCATGGCTAATATTTATTTAATATTTTATACGTGTCAGGTACTGTATTTTGTAACTTATCTTTTAATAATCTTTCCAAATCTCTAAAAGGAGAATTCTGCTCTTTTATAGAGAAAATAAGGATGGCTCAATCTTTTGATTTTTATTACAAGCTTTATTTTGTATAACATATAATAAACTAAAAATATTGAAAGTTGAGAAACCATCAGCACACAATCGAGGTGATGGAAATATACTTCACCTCCAGTTTCCTGATGCCTCTTTATAATACATTTCTCTGGCCCCTCATTCCTGGCCCTTAAAAACCACCAAACTGCTTTCTGTCACTGGACAGTAATTTATACAGTCAAAAAATGTATATAAATAAAATTTTACACTATGCACTTTTTTGTCTGACATTTTATGTTTTTTTCTCTGCATGTTTTACCTCTAGAGTCTGCCTTGTTTCACTTAGTATAATTATTTTGAGATTCATTCTTGTTATTGTATGTATCCATAATTAATTCGGATAAAGCAAGTTAATTCATTAATGTATTGATTGATATTTAGACTGTTTCTAGTTTGGGCTATTATGAATACATGTGCTATGAACATTTGTGTTGATATCATTATATGAACACCTACTTTTATCTCTCTTGGGTAAATACCCAGGAGTGCAATGGCTGAGTCTTACGGCAGAAGTATGTTTAACTTTTTAAGGGACTCTTGAACTGTTTTTCAAAGGTTACACTTTTTTGTATTCCCATCAGCAGTGTATGAGAGTTTCAGCTTCTCCACATCCAAGCCAGTGCTTGGCTATTATCAGTCATGCTAATCTTAGCTATTTAAAAATAGATAGTGGCGTCTCATTTTGGTTTTAATTTGCATTGCCCTAAGCATTAATTATGTTGAGCATATGTGCTTATTTACCAAACAAATGTCTACTTTGAAATGTCTGTTGCAGTCTTTCACCCAAGTTTTAAATGGGGTTGTTTGTTTTTCATTATTAAATTTTGAGCTTTTAAAATATATTTTTGATGCAAGCCTTTTATCAGATATATGAGTTGCAAATATTTTCTCCCAGCCTGCAGCTTGTCTTTTCAGTCTCTTAATAGATTCTTTTGAAGAGCAGATTCTTTTTTTTAAATTTGATGAGTTCTTCTTATCAATATATTATTATATAAATCATGCTGTGGGGTCATATCAAAGAAAGCTTTGCCTGACTCAAAGTCCCAAATGTTTTCACATCTTCCCTCTCCTCTCCTTTGGGAACTGAGATTACACGTAAATTCAGTTACTTGAAATGTACTGTCTACTATTGCTCTGTTCATGTTTTTTAAAAATTTATTTTCTCTCTATATTTTATTTTGAGAGGTGTCTATCTTTTCTTCTTTAATGACTAATGTGCTATCAGCCTACCATGTAGCTGGGACTACAGCCGCATGCTACTATGTCCCACTAATTTTTGTATTTTTAGTAGAGATGGGATTTCACCATATTGGTCAGGCTGGTCCTGAACTCCTGACTTCGTGATCCACCTGCCTCGGCCTCGCAAAATGCTGAGATTACAGGCGTGAGCCACTGCGCCCAGCCTCCTTTAGTGTATCTTGCATGTCTCTATTTTAGAACATATAGAATACTGTTTCAATAAGCATTTTAATGTTCTTAACTGATAACTCTGGCACCTTGATTTACTCTGGATCAGTTCTGACTCAGTGATTTTTCTCCTTATTATGAGCCACGTTCTTCTGTCTTTTGTTGTTACTGTTGCATCTCTGCTAAACTGTGTCTGGATGTCAGATACGGTGACTTTTATCTTATTGAGTGCTGGAAGTATATATAAATATTCTTGATCTTTGTATTGGTATGTATTTAAGTTTAGTTGGAAAGAGTTTGACTCTTTTTGGTCTTGCTTTAAAAATTCATTAGGTGGGATCAGACCAGTTCTCATTTTAGAGCTAATCACTCCCAACTAGTGAGGCAAGATCCTTCTGGGTATCCCTGGGAATCTTGAGGTGTTTCTGGGTTGGCTGATAAAATAAGCACTATTACTGGACCTTGGTGAGCATGTGTACTGTTACTTTTCATCTTATCTGTGTGTTGTTTCCCCAACCGTAGGTACTTTTCTCTAGGCCTGTCCTAACAATTACTTAGCTATGTACTTTAGGGGGACCCTTTGCAGAGCTCTGGAGTTCTCTTTCTGTGCAGCCCCTTCTTCTCGGAAACCTTGTCCTGAGAGCTCATGTCAACATGGTTTCTGTGGACTCTCAGCTCTGTCCCCTCAGCTCAGGGAGAACAATGGGCTCCTCTTGGGCTCTTCTCCTGGAGTAGTGGGCTGGAAAACTTTCTCCAGGCATAAATTAGGGCAGTTGATAGGCTCACCTTGTTTGAGACTGACTTTACAGGGTCTTGCAAACATTTGTGGCATACATTTTGGCCATTTTTTTGGTTGTTTCAGGAGGGAGAGAAAGCCTAGTTCTTGTTACTCCATCATGGTCATTGCAGAAGTCAACCTAACTGATATTTATCAATACAGTCTGTTGCTACACATTGAACTTGCTTAAGATAATTTTTAGATGGCACAGAACTTTCTGTCCATTGAATGAGACTCTCTGCTTATTTTGCAAGTGCTCATTTGTATGGAGACATTTGTATGGAGAAACTTCAAAAAGTTTGTGGAAAAATGAAGTTAAAAGATAAACATTGAAAATGTGATCTTCGGTTTTCATCCCTAAAGAACTGATGGTCCTGGGAACTTAACAATGTCAATGCAGTCTCTTATAAATTATTAACTTAAGAAAAATGGGTGCCCTTTCCACATTTGTTGAGATTGGGAAACAAAAAGAAGTCAGAAGGAGCCAAATCAGAGCTGTAAGGTGGATGCCTGACAATTTCCCATTGAGACTCTCACAAAATTGCCTTTGCTCGATGACAGGAATGAGCAGAAACACTGTGGTGTTAGAGGACTGTCTGCTAAAGCTTTCCCAGGTATTTTGCCCTAAAACTTTGGCTAACTTATTCAAAACACTCTCATGATATGCAGATATTATTGTTCTTTGACCTTCCACAAAGTCAACAAGCAAAATGCCTGGAATGTCCCCAAAAAACTGTTGCCGTGACCTTTGCTCTTGAGTGATCCCCTTTTGCTTTGACTGGACCACTTCCACCTTTGGTAGCCATTGCTTTGATTGTGTTTTGCCCTCAGGATCATACTGGGAAAGCCATGTTTTATCTTCTGTTACAATTCTTCAAAGAAATCCTTCAGGATCTTGACCCTAGTTCTTTAAAATTTCCATTGAGAGCTCTCCTCTTGTCTGCAGCTGATCTGAGCACAACACTTTTGGCACCCATGCAGTGGAAAGTTGGTTCAACTTTAATTTTTTAGTCAGAACTGTGTAAGCTGAACCAATTAAGATGTCTACGATGTTGGCTATTGTTTGTGCTGTTGATTATCAGTCCTCTTCAATTAGGGCACAAACAAGATTAATTTTTTTCCTTGAAAATTGATATGGATGATCTGTCCCTGTGGACTTCATCTTCCACATCATCTCGTTTCTTCTTTAAAAAAGCTGTCCGCTTGTGAACTACTGATTTCTTTGGTGCATTGTCCCCTCAAGCTTCTTGTAAAGCATCAGTGATTTCACCATTCTTTCACTCAAGCTTCATCATAATCTAATGTTTGTTCTTGCTTCAATTTTAGCAGAATTTACATTGCTCTGCTAGGGGCTCTTTTCAAACTAATGTCTACTCCTTCTTACTGTCTCAAACTAGATCCTGTTCAAACATGCTATAATAAATTAGTATGAGTTTATTTTGCTGCCAATATTGAAACCTTTGCATAGTTTTTTTCATAATATACATTTTCCATGAACTTTTTAAGGCCTCTCACGTATCCACAGGTAGAGTGCCTTACCTATTCTGACTTCAGTCAATTATTCAAGACCTTTCCTTGTCAGTGACACATTAGAAAGGTAGAGTATTGAAAAATAAGGGTAGCTTCTGCTGATTAAGAAATACTATATCTTTTTCTACTTCTTTCTTTTTTTTTTTTTTTTTCTTGAGACAGCATCTTTCTCTGTCACCCAGGCTGGAGTGCAGTGGTGTGATCTCAGCTCACTGCAACCTCTGCCTCCCAGGGTCAAGTGATTCTCCTGCCTCAGCCTCCCGAGTAGCTGGGACTATAGGTGCCTGCCACCACACCCAGCTAATTTTTGTATTTTTAGTGGAGACAAGGTTTCACCATATTGGCCAGGCTGGTCTTGAACTCCTGACCTTGTGATCTGCCTGACTCGGCCTCCCAAAGTGCTGGGATTACAGTCATGAGCCACCGTACCTAGCTTTCTACTTCTTTCTTATTATTTTCCTCCTCTCTCATTCCTATATTCTCTCCTTTCTCCTACTTTCCTCCCCACTCCCTGTTTCCTTCCTTTCATCTTTCCTATTTTCAGGACTTAATATTTCTTGAACCTCAGATGTTATCATAGTATGTTATTTGTTTAATTTTCACATAACAATAATAGTTTAAATACAAATAATATTTATTTTCATCCCCATGTTATCAGTATAACAGTAAAGATGTGGAGAGGCCAGCTGGGCATGGTGGCTCAAGCCTGTAATCCCAGCACATTGGGAGGCCGAGGTGGGTGGATCACGAGGTCAGGAGATCGAGACCATCCTGGCTAACACGGTGAAACCCCATCTCTACTAAAAAAAGAGAAAAAATTAGCTGGTCGTGGTGGCGAGTGCCTGTAGTCCCAGCTACTCGGGAGGCTGAGGCAGGAGAATAGTGTGAACCCGGGAGGCAGAACTTGCAGTGAGCCAAGATCACGCCACTGCACTCCAGCCTTGGTGACAGAGCGAGACTCTGTCTCAAAAATAAATAAATAAATAAATAAATGAAAATAAAATTAAAAAAAATGATGTGGAGAGGCCAAACCAATGGCTCTTATATCCACGTTATTTCTTCTAAATGATTTCACCTTAGTTTTGGTCTGCATCTCTAACCATAGCTAGTTGCAGTAGGACCTTCTATCTGGCCTTGCTGCTCTCATTTTTGGACCTCCTCACTGAAATCAAATTGATCTTTCTAAAATGCAAACCCAGTCTTAGTATTTTATTACTTAAAACCCATTGGTGGCTTTCCATGATTTATGGAATAAAGTCAAAATTCCTGTTTTTGCCCACGTTTCTGTGTGCCTCTCATCCCTACATTTACTGATTCCTGTGTGCCATAAATTGCCAGTTGTCCAGAGTTCATTCTCTTTTTGTACTTGGGAGGTCTTCTGCATCCTGCAACTTTTCCCCTGAAACATGCTTGGAAAATACCTACTCATTTTTTTCAGATTCAGGTTAGTTTTTTACTTCAGTTTCTTTTCCTGAAGCTTATACTGACTGCTCCATATGGCTTTGGGGATTAGCTACTCATTCCTTTGTGCCCTTTTGTAGATACACATTTATCATGGAGTCTTTTTTTTTTTTTTTTTGAGACAGAGTCTCACTCTGTCACCAGGCTGGAGTGCAGTGGTGTGATCTCAGCTCACTGCAACCTTTACCTTCCAGGTTCAATTGATTCTCTTGCCTCAGCCTCCCAAGTAACTAAAGCCATGCACCACCGTGCCCAGCTAATTTTTGTATTTTTAGTAGAGACGGGGTTTCACTATGTTGGCCAGGATGGTCTCGATCTCTTGACCTCGTGATCTGCCCACGTTGGCCTCCCAAAGTGCTGGGATTACAGGCATGAGCCACCACTCCCAATCAGTCATGCAGTCTTTATACTTACTTGTTTACTTGCCTGTGAGCTCACTGAATGCAGGGAATATTTCCTTGTTGCTCTAGCACCTACACCAGTACCTGGTATCCAGAAGCTGTATGCTAAATGTTTGTTGAGTGGCTGTTTGACTGAATGATTGTACTCCTAATTAGTAGATAGAAAGCCATGAACTTCCCAGTTCATCATTCTTTGTGCTCAATTCTGGTTTCTTTATTGTGTTCAAAAGAGTTCCTTAGTGACATAAAACTATGGAGCTAGTATGTCAGCTCATTTAAGCAATGATTGGTTTATGTATATAAGAGGCTTCAATAATTATATATTTTTATTTCAGTTTCAATAAATGATCAATTGATTAATTTTCTCTGTTTTGGCTTATTGTTCACATTTAATATCAAAAGTGTTTTACTTAAAATTATTCATGCCAATTATGACAGTTAGGTGAATATTACTTTGATTTACATTCCAGTAGTAGTTTTGGTTGAACCCTGAATATGCTAAGACGTCACTTTTCTTTTTTCTTATGAACAGGCTACTGTGTTTACATATATTATTAAAATCTTCTTTGAAAATACGAAGTGTTACATTTCTTATATTTAGTTCTCTGTGCTTCAGAATTCCTGTGATACTTGCACTTAAGTCCTTCTGAGCAGTTGATGTTAATATTTATGTGGTTAATTTCATGAAACATGGTGGTTTTCATTTCTATCATTAATTTATACAGGAGATAGACTGTTTTCCAGGTGTAAGCTCAGTCATATAATTAGAAAATTTATAAGCAGAAGGGAGTTATTTGGTCTAACCCATTTATTCTACAGATAGAGAAATTAGAGTCCAGAAACTCTGTCTTCTTTAAAGTCTTACAGGTATTTAAGAAAAAAGAATAGACTTGAGGTTTCTGTGTTCTGAACCCAGTGATCTTGACACTGTAATGATCTTCATCCATATTATTCACAGAAGTAAATATAATCACATATTAAATAAGAAACACAAATACTAAGGAGATATTATACTGAAAAATGAAATAACATTATCTTAATTATTTTGATCAGATTCAATATATAGCAGCTTGAAGGCTAATAATTCCAATGATTCTCTGAATAAACCATTTTTCTAATAAGATTACAGGTTTTAGTAATCTAATTATTTTGACTGATGCAAGTGTTACCCCGCCAGTCTGAAAAATGTGTTTATTTATATGTCATAAAGAATAATTTATTCCAAAAAGGCTAATTTTCAAAATATATGTATCTTCTGAAACTGTATCTATTTTTTTCCCACGTTTTCTAAATATAGTTTAGAGGGCGTTTGTAGATATTCATGGTGCTGAAAAATTAAGGTATAATGGTCTCATGAAGGAGAATAATGTCATTTAGACATTGTAATTTTGGAGGATCACAATACTTTTTGGAATGTGGTTGTTGCAGCACTGGTCACTTATACTAATTATATAATAACATACTATACTAATGCAATAATATACCATATGAAATTATTAAATGGTAAATTTGTCTTAAATCCTCTAGAATACTGCAAAGAAATAGTTTATATAAGAAAGAGTACCATAGCATATGTGAACACAATGTTTCCTATTTTTTTCTTCTTTTTTATTTTTTTGAAGACAAGTTCTCACTCTGTTGCCCAGACTGGAGTTCAGTGCCATGTTCATAGTTCACTGCAACCTCAAACTCCCAAGCTCAAGTGATCCTCTTGATTCAGCCTCTGAAGTAGCTGTGCCTATAGGTGTGCACCACCACACTGGCTAATTTTTAAAATTTTTTATAGATATGTTGCCCAAGCTGGTCTCAAATTCTTGAGCTCAAGAGATCTTCTCACCTTGGCCTCCCAGAGTGTTGGGATTACAGGCATGAGCCACCATACTCAGCCAATATTTCTTTTCTAAAAGACATTTTCTAACATACTTCTCATTTTAACTAACATAATATTCAAAGTGTGGATCTGAGAAAGAGATAGTGCCTGCAGATCTGGGATCCTACATGCTAATATTATGGGATGCATTCAGATTTGATCAGCAGATATTCCATTTATTCTAGAACACCACCAGCAGAAGAATGTAATTACGTCTATCACTAAAACTTTGTGTCAATACAGACTACTGTATTACTGTATTTGTTATCATAGATGGTCCTTGGATGGCAGCCTTAAGCAATTTTAAACCTAGACAGGTGATGTACTTTTTCTTCTTGGATAATTTTCATTGTTTTATCTAATTTGGTTGTAACTAATGTGTTTAATATGGCTTGCTTGTTTTTTAAAAAGTTGTTCAGTATCCTTAGAACTCAGTGCTGATTTCTTTTTCTAGCAGGCCTTTTATATAGGACATCTCACTTTCTCCTGGCTCTCTACTACTAGCATGAGGTCTCTGAAAAAAATCAAGACAGCCAAGTAATTTGTTATAGAATAGCCTATGTAGAGGGAAAGGGGAGGAGTCATATTCCAAGAGGGAAAGACCTTTGAGCCAGGCTCAATTTGTAGAGGCTGTTGAATAAAAATGAGAGAGAGAGAATGCACACTTTATTGCACTATTAAAGCAAAATTCTGACAATAACTTCTAAAAATGATTCCACTCTTATACATTGAGAATATGACAGACCTTCTGAAAGTATAATTTCTTACATGAACGTCCAGGTATATAAGGAAAAATAACTATTTCATGCCAATATCTTCAGCCGCCTTTATTGTTGGTTCACCACATAGATTTTTATCAGAATCGCAGAACATTAATTTTTTAAATTAGCTACCATTACAACTAGCTTGAGAAGAACTTTCTTTTTAATAATTCGACCCAGATGCATTCTAGATACTCCAGTGTTACGAATCGATGGCTTCATGAGGAGCCGCTGTTGACTCATGCTATCTCTGGACACACTGACAGGAAATGTTTTCTTACACCTGTTTTCCTCCTGCTTTTCCTTGGTAGGACTTAGTTCCTTGGCATAGTTCAGTATCAATGGCAGTCATAGAGAAGTGTTACAAAAACCCAGCTTATTCCAACTTGTGAATTATTTGGCACCCAGGAACCAGGTCTTACAATCTTCAACCCACTTTTTCCTAACATGGCCCCTTTTCTGAAATGTTTATTTATATATGATGTAGGCCTGGGGAAAGGACATGGACTTTCAAAGAAAATATTCTCCAATAGATCTCTCAACTCCAGAGAACCTTCTGACTAAACCTGAAAGAATTCCACTGTGCTCTGATAACATCCTTTAATAATGAAGGAAATGATATTTTTCCCCCAGGAGGATTTTGTAGTGAAAGAGATGGCATAATTTTTTTTAAATGTTGTTTATAATCTAATTTGTTTTTTCATTTGTGGGGTGTGTCTTAAATCCTAAATGGTACATCCTTTTTAAAATACTTCTAGTAATAAAATGTTTCTGAAGTTATGTTGTAAATATCATTGGACTCTGTTTAATAATGTTAAGTTGATCCCACTTCCCCTGAAATTATATACATAAATGCTGAAAGTATAAATTTCCATATACAACTTCATGGAACATTTTTCTTCCAAGTGTGCATTTGCTAGAATTTGCATTGAAAGGTTTTGGAAGGAGCCTGTTGGTATGAATCCTGTGTGAGCAACACTCAGATTTGTTGCATACTGAACAGCATGCTAAATCTCACTTCACAAGCTTAGATTTCTCATCTACCATCTTGAGCTGAATTTAAAATATAACTGCAGTTTATTATGTCACCTGTTCGTCAAACACTGATGCAAAGCTTAGTTTTCAGTGTGAAGAACCCATGACTAGAGAAGGGAAGAAGAAAGGGTCAAGCAGACCTCATTAAAGAGTGTATGGGCAAGAAAACACATCAGATGTCTTGATAGGTTTTTTAAAGTCCTGTTAGACTTGTCATGATTTCCAAAACACTAAATGCCATCTAGTATTTTGGACCCTCCAAAATTACAGTAGAATATTATTATGGGTCATCTTAATTGGAAATATACAGGAAAATCCTGATGATTAATGTAGACTAGTGATAGCTCTCACACATTTGTATAACCTATGTTGAAAAGAAAGAAGAAAGGCAGGAAGGAAAGAAGGAAAAAGAGCGGAGAGAGAGGAACAAGAAAACACGTGGATTCGTGGAAATGAAAATTTTTAAATTACTAATTTGCAAGAATGGGTAAGAAAAATACCGAGTATGAACATAAGTGCTTTCAATTCCGTTTGTCTCTTAATCCTTCTCAGTCCGTGGCCAGTTTTGAAACTTGGTGTAACTTCCTTCCTTTATTCCTCCCTCCCTTGCTCCCTCCATCCCTTCTTGCCAGCCTCCTTCCCTTCCTCTCTCCTTGAGTTTCCTTCTTCTTTCTTGTTCCCTCCCTCCCTCTCTCTCTCTTTTTTTCCCTTAGTTTCCCCGGAAGCACATATACCAGCCATTTGAATGCTTTCTGCTCATAGATACTGCCAAGCCCCCTCACCCAGACTGCTGACTAGATTTGGTAGAATGGAATGAGAAACATAGACTTTGTGTCTGTGGCGGCCACCTCTGATGTTGCAGATTTTTGCCGTGATTATGCACTCTAGCCGAGGGATGCTAGAGAGGTTGAAATTTCAACTGTGGGATTTGCCATTTTGGAATTTTCAGTAATGTACTGGATATGCTAACAGCAGCCTGGCTAGCCGCCACTTCACAAGGAAGTATTTAAATATACACGTGTAATATGAAGAAAATTGCATTAGATCATAAGGGATGAATTATTTTGTAAATGACTATACCATCAAATACCATACCTGATATCAATCATCTTCATCAGACAGTATCTGTGTATGTAAGTAGATAAACAAAAAAGCAGGAGTTTATTTCTCTCTAATGTATCCTTGACTCTCTAGCGGTGACCTCTGAAATGTCTCTTCTGATCCAGACTTGTTTGAATCATGTGCAACATTTTAGATTTGTCTTTTCTCTGCAAGTTTTTTTTTTTGTTAAGTACCATAACATATTGAACCAAATAGTTTTGCTTGCTTTCTATTGATGACACATGATTTTGGCTTTTATCTTCAGTGGAAAATCAATGTGTCACATGGCGTTCACTAAGAAAAAGGTATGGGGCCTCTTTGTAATTCTTTGTCAGATGGTTGCTTTATCTTGATTTATGCCTTCAAACTTTTTCCCATTCAGCAGAAAATATTGTGTCGCTATCTGTGAGAGCAAAGCGATCTATACCAATTTATGCTCTAAGTGTAGCCTCCTTCCAGAACTGCTTATGGAACATATCAACTCACTATAGATTAGGGACATAATGGATTCTTCTTTCTTAAAAGTGGCAGATTGACAATTTTAGTTCATATACAAGCTTTTATATTAACATTAAAACAATATTTCTATGTAAAGTAAAATATTGTAGTTGATTATTATTCGAGGGCCTCCCAGAATTTCAAGGTCTGAAAATAAATTCAATGTTCCTGGTGGTAACAAAATTGCTCCTACTTCCTTGTATCAGGACTGCCATTTGGAACTGCTGGGGAAGCTCTTTTCAGAAATTATTTTCAAAACAGCATTGTTGCCTTTTGCCAAACTGAAATCTGGTTGTAAACTTTTGAAAACTAGTTCTTTGGAATGGAATTCAAGTTGTCTTCTAAGCAATTTTTTTTAACTCAAACATACATTCTATCTTGCTTTATTATGTCACTATTTGTGTACGAAACATATTTCTATTTTTACCATTTTCAATTTATTTACATTTACATTTACATTTGTGTGTATATATATACACACATACATACACTTTAAGTTCTGGGATACATATGCAGAACTTGCAGTTTTGTGAAATAGGTATACATGTGCTGTCGTGGTTTGCTGCACCCATCAACCCATCATCTACATTAAGTATTTCTCCTAATGCTATCCCTCCTCTTTCCTTCCTACCCACTGACAGGCCCCAGTGTGTGATGTTCCCCTCCGTGTGTCTATGTGTTCTCTTTGTTCAACTCCCACTTATGAGTGAGAACATGTGGTGTTTGGTTTTCTGTTCTTGTGATAGTTTGCTGAGAATGATGGTTTCCAGCTTCATCCATGTCTCTGCAAAAGACATTAATCCATCCTTTTTTATAGCTGCATAGTATTCCATGGTGTATATGTGCCACATATTCTTTATCCAGTCTATCATTGATGGGCATTTGGGTTGGTTCCTAGTCTTTGCTATTGTGAATAGTGCTGCAATAAACATATGTGTGAATGTGTCTTTATAGTAGAATGATTTATAATCCTTTGGATGTGTACCTAGTAATGAGACTGTTAGGTCAAATGGTATTTCTAGTTCTGGATCCTTGAGGAATTGCTACACTGTCTTCCACAATGGTTGAACTAATTTACACTCCCACCAACAGTGTAAAAGCATTCCTATTTCTCCACATCCTCTCTAGCACCTGTTGTTTCCTGACTTTTTAATGATTGCCATTCTAACTGGCGCGAGATGGTATCTCATTGGACCAGGGGTGATGAGCTTTTTTTTTTTTTTTCTTTGAGACAGCCTCACTCTGTCACCCAGGGTGGAGTGCAGTGGCACAATTTCGGCTCACTGCAACCTCCACCTAATGGGTTCAAGCAATTCTCCTGCCTTAGCCTCTTGAGTAGCTGGGATTACAGATATATACCACCACGCCTGGCTAAAGTTTTTTGTGTGTGTTTTTGGTAGAGACAGAGTTTCACCGTAGTGGCCAGGCAAGTCTCAAACTCCCGACCTTGTGATCCACTCGCCTTGGCCTCCCAAAGTGATGGGATTGCAGGCGTGAGCCACCAAGCCCAGCCTATGATGAGCTTTTTTTCATGTGTTTATTGGCCGCATAAATGTCTTCTTTTGAGAAGTGTCTGTTCATATCCTTTTCCCACTTTTTGATGGGGTTGTTTTTTTCTTGTAAATTTGTTTAAGTTCCTTGTAGATTCTGGATATTAGCCCTTTGTTAGATGGATAGATTGCAAAAATTTTCTCCCACTCTGTAGGTTGTGTGTTCACTCCGATGATAGTGTCTTTTGCTGTGCAGAAGCTATCTTTAGTTTAATTAGATCCCGTTTCTCAATTTTGGCTTTTGTTGCCACTGCTTTTGGTGTTTTAGTCATGAAGTCTTTGCCTATGCCTATGTTCTGAATGGTATTGGCTAGGTTTTCTTCTAGAGTTTTTATGGTTTTAGATCTTATGTTTAAGTCTTTAATCCATCTTGAGTTAATTATTTTATAAGGTGTAAGGAAGGGGTCCAGTTTCAGCTTTCTTCATATGGCTAGCCAGTTTTCCCATCACCATTGATTAAATAGTCAATCTTTCCCCATTGTTTGTTTCCGTCAGGTGTGTCAGAGATATGTTGTATATTTCATGGTACAATGCCTTCTGTCAATGGGGAAAAATAACAAGCATATATGGGATGAATGAAGTCTGCTATGGTTAAGGTTGAGAATATTTACTGATCCTTGAGTTCAGTCTCCAGGAATGTTGGAAATAGAGAATGGAGATAATGGAGATAAAGAAAAGTTCTGAAAATGACACTTCCCATAGTGTCAAAATTGTGATCTATTGGAGAATTCTGTGATACATCAAAATCTCTGTTTATACTGATGTTTGTTATTGTGTATGAGCATATCTTTATCAGGTGTAGGCTATTTCTATACTTTCATGTCTTTAAATCAATGTTTCTATTCACATATGTATATGTGCAAATAGAAGCATGTTAATATTATATATATATTTTTTCTGTCATTACCATGATTGCTATGATTATCATTAGCATGTATTATTAGTGTGACCGAAGTATCATCAGTATCAGTTTCTTTCTAACTGCAGTGCTCCTGTAATGCTTCATTTCTACAGAGCCAACCTACACCCACCGTTTCCCTGACTATAACTTTACCTAAAGTATAAGCCCTTATAAAGCCATGAAAGCCTACCAAGAATTGTCAAAGAAGCTAGGCAGCAGCCAGGCTCTGCCTTAGGAAAAGACTTTACTTTTTATTATCATGTGCAGTACTTAACTACTTGTTTTGACCTCTAAGATTTTGCTCTCCTATATTTCTATCCCCTGGCTTTCTGATATTTCATGTGATTATATTTGAAATTTTAACCTTGCTTTTCTTTTTGGAATCTCTGATATCTCTGCTGCCACAGGTAATGACAGGTTCCTCTCTAACTGTTGGTGTTATCCCTGGTCAGATTATTACTGATGACAGAAGTAGATGTTTTACGTGGATTCTCTCGATATCAGAAACAAATACAGATATCACAACTCAAAAATGACAGACTGATAACCATTATGAACTTAGATGCAACATTCTTAATACAATATTAGCAAAGTGAGTCTAGGAATATTTAAAAATGATAACGTGTTTTAACCAAGTGGGGCTTATCTCAAGTTGGTTTCAACAACTGAAAATCTACCATGCTGACAGAAAAAAGAAAAATCACGTGACACTCTCAATAGATGCAAAAAGGGAATTTACAAAATGTAACACATTTTTTAAATTAAAAACTCCCAGCAAACTGAGGATAGAAAAGTACATTTTCAAACTGATTATGTGTTTACAGAAAATCTATAGCAAACATCTTACTTAAAATGGTGAAAGCCTTAATACTTTCTACATAAGATTATGAAAAATGCAATGATGTCCTCTCTCCCTAGTTCTTTAAAGTATTGCATTCAATATTAAATAAGTGGAAATATATACCAAGTTCATTGATAAATATTTAATACTTATGATAATTCTCCTGAAATTGATCTCTAGATTCAGTGGAATTCCCATGAAACCTTATAGGTCCTTTTGGATAAATTACAAAACTGATTCTAAAACAGGGAGAAAGAAAGAAGGGAAGGAAGGAGGAATGGACAGAAAGAAGAAAGAAATAAAGAGAAAAGAAAAGAAAATAAGAAATAAGTGACACCCAAGTTGGGAAGAAAGAAAAATACTATTCTCACATGATGTAAACATATACACAGAAAATCCTTAGGCATCTGCAGAAGTGTGCTAGAGGTATGAAGTGAATTTAACAAAGTTGTAGGATGAAAGATCAATAAATAAAATCAATTGTGTTTCTATACACAATCAACACCAATTAGAAAATAAAATTATGTAAGCAATTTAACTTATAATAGCCTCAAAAATAATAAAATAATTCAGAATAAATTTAATAAAAGGTATGCTGATCCAAAATTTCTAAATCACTAATACGAGAGATTGAATAGGTAGAAATATGTATCAAGTTCATTGGTAAATATACATGTCACACTTATTAGATGATAATTCTTCTGAAACTGATCTCCAGATTTGGCACAATCCCAATCAAACCTATAGGCCTTTTTGGAGAAATTACAAAGCTGATTCTAATTTTTTTTTTTAAATATGGAAGTCCTAGAATAGCCAGAGCATGTTTTAGAAAGAAGAATAAAGTTGGAAAACTTTCCAAATTTCAAGACATATTGTAAAGCTACACTAACCAGTACAGTAAACTTACTGGCATGAAGAAGACATATATATCAGTGAAACAGAATAAATAATTTAGAAATATATCCAGCCTTACATGGCCAAAGTTGCCAAAATAATTCAATAAGGAAATCAATGTCTTTATAAAGATGGTACTAATAAAATTGGATATTAAATGGAGAATATGAACTTCAGAATTACCTCACACCATATCCTCAAGTTAACTCAACATGTATTTTATACATAATGTAAATATAAAAAGTATAAAGCTTACTGAATAGGAAAAATTTTTAATAATCTTACTATAGCTAAAAATTTTTTAGATAAGAAAAGGATGGATGAAAATGGAAAAAAATAGTAAGTTGGACTTCATGAAATTAAGACTTTTGCAATTTAAAACATAGCATCAAAAAATGAAAAGGCAAACCACAGATTGGGACAGAATAATTTTAAATATGTCTGATAAAGAACTTTCATCTAGAATGTACACATAACTAAAAAACTAAATAACAAAACACAAATAACTCATTTAACATAATATTTTGACCTAAATGGACCAAATATTTGTACAGATATTTTAATTTAAAAAGAGATGATGTCCAATACACAAATGAAAAGATACTTAACATTACCCGTCATCAGGGAAATGCAAGTTAAAACCACATTGAGGTACCACTGTACACCCACTGGAGTGGCTGACACGAGCAGAACTGACCATACCACATGATGTGAAGAATTGCTATTCACACCTGGCTAGTGGGACTTCAAAATGGTACAGACATTTTGGAAAGCAGTTTGGCAGTTTCTTTTAATGTTAAACTTAGTACTGATCATATAACCAAATAATTCCACTGCGACTCAAAATAAATAAAAACATATCCGTACCAAGCCTCATCCTTGAAGTTCATAGCAGATGTGTCCATCAACTTGTAAATG